>NW_028135212.1:0-139753 GCF_964662115.1 Mustela nivalis
AAAGTTCTCCTCATGGTCTGTAGATCAGTCCTGCCATACCTATGACCTGAAACACAAGCCGAGTTTGTGTTTTCAGACAACTGTCCAAAAAGGGCTGGACTACACAACCTACAGGCTCAGGCCCCTGGAGCCAAACCTGAGGACTGTACTTGCCCTCTCCAAGGGAATGGTGTGTGCCCATTCCAATGGCCACAACACTTCTAATAGGATAAACCTCCAAAGTCCCTGATATATCTCAATAGTGGTAGCTTCCCAGGAAAAACAGGGGCAATCTGAGCCCAAATGAGCCCCTACCTGCACTCAGACCCATAGACAGATGTCCTCAGAGGTAAAAAGGAAAGAACAGGCCCCTAGGCACTAATCAGATCCATTGCTTTGGTTTCCAGGCATCTCTCCTCAGAGGCCTGGATTTCCAAAGCAGCATATAGCTGTTTCTTGTTTCACCCATCAGAAAACATCTCATCTACACATGGGAAACTTGCACGTTGGAGCTGTGTCAAAGCCTCTGTTTAGGAGAACCCTTTAGGGCCCCAGTGCCACCGCTTCATTCCAAGGTCTCCATAGACACAAAAGCACATTCGGACCCATCCCCAGGGGTGTGCATTTCAACTCAGCATCCTCGGTAGCTCCCCACAGATCCAGGAGATCTAAACTGTCTTGTTGCTAGGAGACAATTGGAATGCGAGGTGGGCTACCCAGCCATCCATCCTTAGAACCCTGCTCAGAATCATTGGCCTGGAGCCAAACAACAGGTCTCAATTGTCCTGCCGAAGACTCTCTGCAGTTTGGAGCTTCTCACAACTCCCATCATGGGAAAACCCCAATGGCCTCGTGATGCCCCCCCATTCATGAAGGGGCCATCAGGGACAGAAACTCCAACCTGAGCGATCGTCTGATCCTCGCCCTGACTTCAGATGCACGAGATCTCGATTCAGGTGTGTAGATTGTGCCTGCCATGGCCTCACCCAGAAACCTAAGCCTAGCTTGTGTTCTCAGACCTTTGTCGTCAGACTACTGGCCCACAAGGCCTCCAGTTTGGCAATCCAGAACTAAAATGCAGCACTCTGCCTGCCCTCCAGATAAAAAACATTGTCCTCTGGGGCTACCCAGTAACCCCAAATGAGGATCAACCTGCACCGACCTTGGCTGTACCCCAAATACATAGGCTGACCAGGGCACTAATGCCCTTTCTGACACAGCCTGAGCCTGGACCCCCTGGCCCCTCCCAGACAGCTGGCCGCACACTGAGCACATCGAGCCGCCATGGCCTTAGGTCGTCATCTCTTCCCAACCTCGGTTTTCATTTTTCAGAACCTAGATCTTATCTCCAATCACTGTCCATGTTGAAGGTGATGCAGAAATCAGAACTCCTTCCCCATGGCAAGAAACCTTGTGGTTGGCATGTTGTCCAACGTTCAGTGTCGTTGAAACCAGTGTGGCCCATGAGGCCCCGCCCATGCTCGCGGGCCTCATTGGTCACAAACACACATTGTGACCCTCAGGCTGAGCCCAGTCCTGAAGTAAGGCCACTCAGTGGCTGGATGAAGAGATAGCATATTGGGCTTGCCATGCCCCTAGGCCCCAATTTTTAACCATAGTTCGGATTGTCCCTTCAGTCTTCCCCACGGCTTTGCTTTGGAATGCCTCTTTTGGAGGGACACCTGAGGTAACAAAACTGAAATGAGTCCTCCCATCCCAGAGATTGACGAAAAGCAATTGGGAGTCGGGCCAAATCCTCAGAGAGGAAGATTCGTCCATGGCCCATGAGGCCTCCCCGACATTCCACGGCCATCACTGATACAAAATCCAGAGACAAAAGCCTGAGCAATCGCCACAGACTCGCACTTTCTTCATATCCTGTAGAGTTCTTCTCATGGTTTGTAGATCGGGCCTGCCATACCTACGTCCCCAAACCTAAGCTGAGTTTGTGTTTTCAGACTTCTGTCCTCAAAGTCTTGGGCCACACACCCTCCAGGCTGGGCCCCTGGAGCCACACATTAGGACTGTGCCTACCAATCCATGGGAATTCTGCCCATTCCATGGTCCAAAATCGTACAAATTAGGAGAAACCTCCAACGACCCTTAGGCCATCCCAATAGTGTGGGTCACCCGGAACAAACAAGGGGTGTCTGACACCAGCTGATAATCGACCTCCACTCATACCATAGATGGATGTCCCCAGAGAAGAAGATTGAACCAGACAGGACCCTAGGCCATAATAGGATCCATTGCTATGGGTTACAGGCATGTGTCCTCAAAAGCCTGATTCCAATACGAGCATAGGGGTTTTCCTGAGGCACCCATCAGAACTCATCTCGTCTCCACAAGGAAACCTGTGCATGGGAGCCATGTCCAAAGCTTAGGAAAGTACTTCAGGTTGCCGGTGCCACCGCCCCATTCCAAGGCCCTCATGGACACAAAAACACATTAGGACACATCCTCAGGAAAGTCCATTTCAACTCAGCCACCGAGGTTGCTCCCGCAGAGCCATCAGATCTAAACTGTCTTGTTGCTAGGAGACAATTGGAATGCGAGGCGGGCTTCCCAGGCATCCATCCGCGAACGGTGCTCTGGAGTCATTCCATATGGGATGTCCTGGAGCTGTCCAACAGGTCTCAATTGTCTGGAAGAAGGAATCCTGGAAGGGGGCATCCCACAACTCCCAACGTGGGAAAACCTCAATGGTCTCGAGATTCCGCTCCCTTCATGAAGCGGCCGTCATGCTCAGAAACTCCCACCTGAGCCAACGTCTGATCCTCGCCCTGACTTCAGATGCATGAGATATTGGTTCAGATCTGCAGGGGGTACCTGCCGTGCCCTCGCCCTGAAACCCAAGTCTAGCTTGTCTTCTCAGACTTCCATCCTCACACTCCTGGCCCCAAAGCCCTCAAGTTTGGCAATTCCTGACCCACAATGCAGCACTCTGCCTGCCCTCTAGAAGAAAAATGATTGCCTCATGAGCTGCCCAGGCACCTTAAATGAGGGTAAACCTACACAGCACTCGACTTTACCCAAATTATATAGTCTAACCTGGGCACTAATGCACTGTCGAACACATCCTGAGCCCGGACCTCCTGACCAACACCCAGAAAGCTGACCGCACCCTGAGCACATAAAACCCGCCATGGCCTTAGGACATCATCTCTTCCCTACCTCAGTTTTCAGGCTTCAGAACCGAGACCTTATCTCCAATCACTGCCCAGGGGTGAGTCTGATGCAGAAATCAGAACTCCTCCTTACCCATGGCAAGAACCCTTGTGGTTGGCACGTTGTCCAACGATCAGTGTATGAGAAACCCTGAGGCCCCGCCCATTCTTGAGTGCGACGAGGGCATACACACGCATTGTGACCCTCAGCATGAGTCCTGTCCTCTAGTAAGTCCTCTCAGTGGCTGGACCATTAGATGTCATAATGGGCTTGACGTGTCCCTAGGCCCCAATTTTTAACCAGATTTCTGATTGTCCAGTCGCCCCTCCTAGGGCTCTACTCTGAAATCCCTCATTTGGTGGGACACCTGAGGTTAAAAAAGAAAACAACAACAACAACAACAACAACAAAATAAAACGGACTTCTTCCAGCCCACAGAATGAACCCAAACTCTTTGGACGGGGCCAAACCACCAGAGAGTAAGACTCGTCCATTTCCCATGAAGTCACCCAGAAATTCCACGACCATGAGTGACACGATCCCGAGACAAAAACTTGAGCAGGAGCCTCACACTCGCCCTTCTTTTAAATCCCGAAAAGTTCTACTCATGGTCTGTAGATCAGTCCTGCCATAGCTATGACCTGAAACATAAGCCGAGTTTGTGTTTTCAGACAACTGTCCAAAAAGGGCTGGACTACACAACCTACAGGCTCAGGCCCCTGGAGCCAAACCTGAGGACTGTACTTGCCCTCTCCAAGGGAATGGTGTGTGCCCATTCCAATGGCCACAACCCTTCTAATAGGATAAACCTCCAAAGTCCCTGATATATCTCAATACTGGTAGCTTCCCAGGAAAATCAGGGGCAATCTGAGCCCAAATGAGCCCCTACCTGCACTCAGACCCATAGACAGATGTCCTCAGAGGTAAAAAGGAAAGAACAGGCCCCTAGGCACTAATCAGATCCATTGCTTTGGTTTCCAGGCATCTCTCCTCAGAGGCCTGGATTTCAAAAGCAGCATATAGCTGTTTCTTGTCTCACCCATCAGAAAACATCTCATCTACACATGGGAAACTTGCACGTTGGAGCTGTGTCAAAGCCTCTGTTTAGGAGAACCCTTTAGGGCCCCAGTGCCACCGCTTCATTCCAAGGTTTCCATAGACACAAAAGCACATTCGGACCCATCCCCAGGCGTGTGCATTTCAACTCAGCATCCTCGGTAGCTCCCCACAGATCCAGGAGATCTAAACTGTCTTGTTGCTAGGAGACAATTGGAATGCGAGGTGGGCTACCCAGCCATCCATCCTTAGAACCCTGCTCAGAATCATTGGCCTGGAGCCAAACAACAGGTCTCAATTGTCCTGCCGAAGACTCTCTGCAGTTTGGAGCTTCTCACAACTCCCATCATGGGAAAACCCCCATGTCCTCGTGATGCCCCCCCATTCATGAAGGGGCCATCAGGGACAGAAACTCCAACCTGAGCGATCGTCTGATCCTCGCCCTGACTTCAGATGCACGAGATCTCGATTCAGGTCTGTAGATTGTGCCTGCCATGGCCTCACCCAGAAACCTAAGCCTAGCTTGTGTTCTCAGACCTTTGTCGTCAGACTACTGGCCCACAAGGCCTCCAGTTTGGCAATCCAGAACTAAAATGCAGCACTCTGCCTGCCCTCCAGATAAAAAGCATTGTCCTCTGGGGCTACCCAGTAACCCCAAATGAGGATCAACCTGCACCGACCTTGGCTGTACCCCCAATACATAGCCTGACCAGAGCACTAATGCCCTTTCTGACACAGCCTGAGCCTGGACCCCCTGGCCCCTCCCAGACAGCTGGCCGCACACTGAGCATATCGAGCCGCCATGGCCTTAGGTCGTCATCTCTTCCCAACATCGGTTTTCAGGTTTCAGAACCTAGACCTTATCTCCAATCACTGTCCATGTTGAAGGTGATGCAGAAATCAGAACTCCTTCCCCATGGCAAGAAACCTTGTGGTTGGCATGTTGTCCAACGTTCAGTGTCGTTGAAACCAGTGTGGCCCATGAGGCCCCGCCCATGCTCGCGGCCACATTGGTCACAAACACACATTGTGACCCTCAGGCTGAGCCCAGTCCTCAAGTAAGGCCACTCAGTGGCTGGATGAAGAGATAGCATATTGGGCTTGCCATGCCCCTAGGCCCCAATTTTTAACCATAGTTCGGATTGTCCCTTCAGTCTTCCCCACGGCTTTGCTTTGGAATTCCTCTTTTGGTGGGACACCTGAGGTAACAAAACTGATATGAGTCCTCCCATCCCACAGATTGACGAAAAGCAATTGGGAGTCGGGCCAAATCCTCAGAGAGGAAGATTCGTCCATGGCCCATGAGGCCTCCCCGACATTCCACGGGCATCACTGATACAAAATCCAGAGACAAAAGCCTGAGCAATCGCCACAGACTCGCACTTTCTTCATATCCTGTAGAGTTCTTCTCATGGTTTGTAGATCGGGCCTGCCATACCTACGTCCCCAAACCTAAGCTGAGTTTGTGTTTTCAGACTTCTGTCCTCAAAGTCTTGGGCCACACACCCTCCAGGTTGGGCCCCTGGAGCCACACATTAGGACTGTGCCTACCAATCCATGGGAATTCTGCCCATTCCATGGTCCAAAATCGTACAAATTAGGAGAAACCTCCAACGACCCTTAGGCCATCCCAATAGTGTGGGTCACCCGGAACAAACAAGGGGTGTCTGACACCAGCTGATAATCGACCTCCACTCATACCATAGATGGATGTCCCCAGAGAAGAAGATTGAACCAGACAGGACCCTAGGCCATAATAGGATCCATTGCTATGGGTTACAGGCATGTGTCCTCAAAAGCCTGATTCCAATACGAGCATAGGGCTTTTCCTGAGGCACCCATCAGAACTCATCTCGTCTCCACAAGGAAACCTGTGCATGGGAGCCATGTCCAAAGCTTAGGAAAGTACTTCAGGTTGCCGGTGCCACCGCCCCATTCCAAGGCCCTCATGGACACAAAAACACATTAGGACACATCCTCAGGAAAGTCCATTTCAACTCAGCCACCGAGGTTGCTCCCGCAGAGCCATCAGATCTAAACTGTCTTGTTGCTAGGAGATAATTGGAATGCGAGGCGGGTTTCCCAGGCATCCATCCGCGAACGGTGCTCTGGAGTCATTCCATATGGGATGTCCTGGAGCTGTCCAACAGGTCTCAATTGTCCGGAAGAAGGAATCCTGGAAGGGGGCATCCCACAACTCCCAACGTGGGAAAACCTCAATGGTCTCGAGATTCCGCTCCCTTCATGAAGCGGCCGTCATGCTCAGAAACTCCCACCTGAGCCAACGTCTGATCCTCGCCCTGACTTCAGATGCATGAGATATTGGTTCAGATCTGCAGGGGGTACCTGTCGTGCCCTCGCCCTGAAACCCAAGTCTAGCTTGTCTTCTCAGACTTCCATCCTCACACTCCTGGCCCCAAAGCCCTCAAGTTTGGCAATTCCGGACCCACAATGCAGCACTCTGCCTGCCCTCTAGAAAAAAAATGATTGCCTCATGAGCTGCCCAGGCACCTTAAATGAGGGTAAACCTACACAGCACTCGACTTTACCCAAATTATATAGTCTAACCTGGGCACTAATACACTGTCGAACACATCCTGAGCCCGGACCTCCTGACCAACACCCAGAAAGCTGACCGCACCCTGAGCACATAAAACCCGCCATGGCCTTAGGTCATCATCTCTTCCCTACCTCAGTTTTCAGGCTTCAGAACCGAGACCTTATCTCCAATCACTGCCCAGGGGTGAGTCTGATGCAGAAATCAGAACTCCTCCTTACCCATGGCAAGAACCCTTGTGGTTGGCACGTTGTCCAACGATCAGTGTAGGAGAAACCCTGAGGCCCCGCCCATTCTTGAGTGCGACGAGGGCATACACAAGCATTGTGACCCTCAGCATGAGTCCTGTCCTCTAGTAAGTCCTCTCAGTGGCTGGACCATTAGATGTCATAATGGGCTTGACATGTCCCTAGGCCCCAATTTTTAACCAGATTTCTGATTGTCCAGTCGCCCCTCCTAGGGCTCTACTCTGAAATCCCTCATTTGGTGGGACACCTGAGGTTAAAAAAGAAAACAACAACAACAACAACAACAAAATAAAACGGACTTCTTCCAGCCCACAGAATGAACCCAAACTCTTTGGACGGGGCCAAACCACCAGAGAGTAAGACTCGTCCATTTCCCATGAAGTCACCCAGAAATTCCACGACCATGAGTGACACGATATCCCGAGACAAAAACTTGAGCAGGAGCCTCACACTCGCCCTTCTTTCAAATCCCGAAAAGTTCTCCTCATGGTCTGTAGATCAGTCCTGCCATACCTATGACCTGAAACATAAGCCGAGTTTGTGTTTTCAGACAACTGTCCAAAAAGGGCTGGACTACACAACCTACAGGCTCAGGCCCCTGGAGCCAAACCTGAGGACTGTACTTGCCCTCTCCAAGGGAATGGTGTGTGCCCATTCCAATGGCCACAACCCTTCTAATAGGATAAACCTCCAAAGTCCCTGATATATCTCAATACTGGAAGCTTCCCAGGAAAATCAGGGGCAATCTGAGCCCAAATGAGCCCCTACCTGCACTCAGACCCATAGACAGATGTCCTCAGAGGTAAAAAGGAAAGAACAGGCCCTTAGGCACTAATCAGATCCATTGCTTTGGTTTCCAGGCATCTCTCCTCAGAGGCCTGGATTTCAAAAGCAGCATATAGCTGTTTCTTGTCTCACCCATCAGAAAACATCTCATCTACACATGGGAAACTTGCACGTTGGAGCTGTGTCAAAGCCTCTGTTTAGGAGAACCCTTTAGGGCCCCAGTGCCACCGCTTCATTCCAAGGTTTCCATAGACACAAAAGCACATTCGGACCCATCCCCAGGCGTGTGCATTTCAACTCAGCATCCTCGGTAGCTCCCCACAGATCCAGGAGATCTAAACTGTCTTGTTGCTAGGAGACAATTGGAATGCGAGGTGGGCTACCCAGCCATCCATCCTTAGAACCCTGCTCAGAATCATTGGCCTGGAGCCAAACAACAGGTCTCAATTGTCCTGCCGAAGACTCTCTGCAGTTTGGAGCTTCTCAAGACTCCCATCATGGGAAAACCCCCATGTCCTCGTGATGCCCTTCCATTCATGAAGGGGCCATCAGGGACAGAAACTCCAACCTGAGCGATCGTCTGATCCTCGCCCTGACTTCAGATGCACGAGATCTCGATTCAGGTCTGTAGATTGTTCCTGCCATGGCCTCACCCAGAAACCTAAGCCTAGCTTGTGTTCTCAGACCTTTGTCGTCAGACTACTGGCCCACAAGGCCTCCAGTTTGGCAATCCAGAACTAAAATGCAGCACTCTGCCTGCCCTCCAGATAAAAAACATTGTCCTCTGGGGCTACCCAGTAACCCCAAATGAGGATCAACCTGCACCGACCTTGGCTGTACCCCAAATACATAGCCTGACCAGGGCACTAATGCCCTTTCTGACACAGCCTGAGCCTGGACCCCCTGGCCCCTCCCAGACAGCTGGCCGCACACTGAGCATATCGAGCCGCCATGGCCTTAGGTCGTCATCTCTTCCCAACCTCGGTTTTCAGGTTTCAGAACCTAGACCTTATCTCCAATCACTGTCCATGTTGAAGGTGATGCAGAAATCAGAACTCCTTCCCCATGGCAAGAAACCTTGTGGTTGGCATGTTGTCCAACGTTCAGTGTCGTTGAAACCAGTGTGGCCCATGAGTCCCCGCCCATGCTCGCGGGCCACATTGGTCACAAACACACATTGTGACCCTCAGGCTGAGCCCAGTCCTCAAGTAAGGCCACTCAGTGGCTGGATGAAGAGATAGCATATTGGGCTTGCCATGCCCCTAGGCCCCAATTTTTAACCATAGTTCGGATTGTCCCTTCAGTCTTCCCCAAGGCTTTGCTTTGGAATTCCTCTTTTGGTGGGACACCTGAGGTAACAAAACTGAAATGAGTCCTCCCATCCCACAGATTGACGAAAAGCAATTGGGAGTCGGGCAATCCTCAGAGAGGAAGATTCGTCCATGGCCCATGAGGCTTCCCCGACATTCCACGGCCATCACTGATACAAAATCCAGAGACAAAAGCCTGAGCAATCGCCACAGACTCGCACTTTCTTCATATCCTGTAGAGTTCTTCTCATGCTTTGTAGATCGGGCCTGCCATACCTACGTCCCCAAACCTAAGCTGAGTTTGTGTTTTCAGACTTCTGTCCTCAAAGTCTTGGGCCACACACCCTCCAGGCTGGGCCCCTGGAGCCACACATTAGGACTGTGCCTACCAATCCATGGGAATTCTGCCCACTCCATGGTCCAAAATCGTACAAATTAGGAGAAACCTCCAACGACCCTTAGGCCATCCCAATAGTGTGGGTCACCCGGAACAAACAAGGGGTGTCTGACACCAGCTGATAATCGACCTCCACTCATACCATAGATGGATGTCCCCAGAGAAGAAGATTGAACCAGACAGGACCCTAGGCCATAATAGGATCCATTGCTATGGGTTACAGGCATGTGTCCTCAAAAGCCTGATTCCAATACGAGCATAGGGCTTTTCCTGAGGCACCCATCAGAACTCATCTCGTCTCCACAAGGAAACCTGTGCATGGGAGCCATGTCCAAAGCTTAGGAAAGTACTTCAGGTTGCCGGTGCCACCGCCCCATTCCAAGGCCCTCATGGACACAAAAACACATTAGGACACATCCTCAGGAAAGTCCATTTCAACTCAGCCACCGAGGTTGCTCCCGCAGAGCCATCAGATCTAAACTGTCTTGTTGCTAGGAGACAATTGGAATGCGAGGCGGGCTTCCCAGGCATCCATCCGCGAACGGTGCTCTGGAGTCATTCCATATGGGATGTCCTGGAGCTGTCCAACAGGTCTCAATTGTCCGGAAGAAGGAATCCTGGAAGGGGGCATCCCAGAACTCCCAACGTGGGAAAACCTCAATGGTCTCGAGATTCCGCTCCCTTCATGAAGCGGCCGTCATGCTCAGAAACTCCCACCTGAGCCAACGTCTGATCCTCGCCCTGACTTCAGATGCATGAGATATTGGTTCAGATCTGCAGGGGGTACCTGCCGTGCCCTCGCCCTGAAACCCAAGTCTAGCTTGTCTTCTCAGACTTCCATCATCACACTCCTGGCCCCAAAGCCCTCAAGTTTGGCAATTCCGGACCCACAATGCAGCACTCTGCCTGCCCTCTAGAAAAAAAATGATTGCCTCATGAGCTGCCCAGGCACCTTAAATGAGGGTGAACCTACACAGCACTCGACTTTACCCAAATTATATAGTCTAACCTGGGCACTAATGCACTGTCGAACACATCCTGAGCCCGGACCTCCTGACCAACACCCAGAAAGCTGACCGCACACTGAGCACATAAAACCCGCCATGGCCTTAGGTCATCATCTCTTCCCTACCTCAGTTTTCAGGCTTCAGAACCGAGACCTTATCTCCAATCACTGCCCAGGGGTGAGTCTGATGCAGAAATCAGAACTCCTCCTTACCCATGGCAAGAACCCTTGTGGTTGGCACGTTGTCCAACGATCAGTGTAGGAGAAACCCTGAGGCCCCGCCCATTCTTGAGTGCGACGAGGGCATACACAAGCATTGTGACCCTCAGCATGAGTCCTGTCCTCTAGTAAGTCCTCTCAGTGGCTGGACCATTAGATGTCATAATGGGCTTGACATGTCCCTAGGCCCCAATTTTTAACCAGATTTCTGATTGTCCAGTCGCCCCTCCTAGAGCTCTACTCTGAAATCCCTCATTTGGTGGGACACCTGAGGTTAAAAAAGAAAACAACAACAACAACAACAACAAAATAAAACGGACTTCTTCCAGCCCACAGAATGAACCCAAACTCTTTGGACGGGGCCAAACCACCAGAGAGTAAGACTCGTCCATTTCCCATGAAGTCACCCAGAAATTCCACGACCATGAGTGACACGATATCCCGAGACAAAAACTTGAGCAGGAGCCTCACACTCGCCCTTCTTTCAAATCCCGAAAAGTTCTCCTCATGGTCTGTAGATCAGTCCTGCCATACCTATGACCTGAAACACAAGCCGAGTTTGTGTTTTCAGACAACTGTCCAAAAAGGGCTGGACTACACAACCTACAGGCTCAGGCCCCTGGAGCCAAACCTGAGGACTGTACTTGCCCTCTCCAAGGGAATGGTGTGTGCCCATTCCAATGGCCACAACACTTCTAATAGGATAAACCTCCAAAGTCCCTGATATATCTCAATAGTGGTAGCTTCCCAGGAAAAACAGGGGCAATCTGAGCCCAAATGAGCCCCTACCTGCACTCAGACCCATAGACAGATGTCCTCAGAGGTAAAAAGGAAAGAACAGGCCCCTAGGCACTAATCAGATCCATTGCTTTGGTTTCCAGGCATCTCTCCTCAGAGGCCTGGATTTCCAAAGCAGCATATAGCTGTTTCTTGTTTCACCCATCAGAAAACATCTCATCTACACATGGGAAACTTGCACGTTGGAGCTGTGTCAAAGCCTCTGTTTAGGAGAACCCTTTAGGGCCCCAGTGCCACCGCTTCATTCCAAGGTCTCCATAGACACAAAAGCACATTCGGACCCATCCCCAGGGGTGTGCATTTCAACTCAGCATCCTCGGTAGCTCCCCACAGATCCAGGAGATCTAAACTGTCTTGTTGCTAGGAGACAATTGGAATGCGAGGTGGGCTACCCAGCCATCCATCCTTAGAACCCTGCTCAGAATCATTGGCCTGGAGCCAAACAACAGGTCTCAATTGTCCTGCCGAAGACTCTCTGCAGTTTGGAGCTTCTCACAACTCCCATCATGGGAAAACCCCAATGGCCTCGTGATGCCCCCCCATTCATGAAGGGGCCATCAGGGACAGAAACTCCAACCTGAGCGATCGTCTGATCCTCGCCCTGACTTCAGATGCACGAGATCTCGATTCAGGTGTGTAGATTGTGCCTGCCATGGCCTCACCCAGAAACCTAAGCCTAGCTTGTGTTCTCAGACCTTTGTCGTCAGACTACTGGCCCACAAGGCCTCCAGTTTGGCAATCCAGAACTAAAATGCAGCACTCTGCCTGCCCTCCAGATAAAAAACATTGTCCTCTGGGGCTACCCAGTAACCCCAAATGAGGATCAACCTGCACCGACCTTGGCTGTACCCCAAATACATAGGCTGACCAGGGCACTAATGCCCTTTCTGACACAGCCTGAGCCTGGACCCCCTGGCCCCTCCCAGACAGCTGGCCGCACACTGAGCACATCGAGCCGCCATGGCCTTAGGTCGTCATCTCTTCCCAACCTCGGTTTTCATTTTTCAGAACCTAGATCTTATCTCCAATCACTGTCCATGTTGAAGGTGATGCAGAAATCAGAACTCCTTCCCCATGGCAAGAAACCTTGTGGTTGGCATGTTGTCCAACGTTCAGTGTCGTTGAAACCAGTGTGGCCCATGAGGCCCCGCCCATGCTCGCGGGCCTCATTGGTCACAAACACACATTGTGACCCTCAGGCTGAGCCCAGTCCTGAAGTAAGGCCACTCAGTGGCTGGATGAAGAGATAGCATATTGGGCTTGCCATGCCCCTAGGCCCCAATTTTTAACCATAGTTCGGATTGTCCCTTCAGTCTTCCCCACGGCTTTGCTTTGGAATGCCTCTTTTGGAGGGACACCTGAGGTAACAAAACTGAAATGAGTCCTCCCATCCCAGAGATTGACGAAAAGCAATTGGGAGTCGGGCCAAATCCTCAGAGAGGAAGATTCGTCCATGGCCCATGAGGCCTCCCCGACATTCCACGGCCATCACTGATACAAAATCCAGAGACAAAAGCCTGAGCAATCGCCACAGACTCGCACTTTCTTCATATCCTGTAGAGTTCTTCTCATGGTTTGTAGATCGGGCCTGCCATACCTACGTCCCCAAACCTAAGCTGAGTTTGTGTTTTCAGACTTCTGTCCTCAAAGTCTTGGGCCACACACCCTCCAGGCTGGGCCCCTGGAGCCACACATTAGGACTGTGCCTACCAATCCATGGGAATTCTGCCCATTCCATGGTCCAAAATCGTACAAATTAGGAGAAACCTCCAACGACCCTTAGGCCATCCCAATAGTGTGGGTCACCCGGAACAAACAAGGGGTGTCTGACACCAGCTGATAATCGACCTCCACTCATACCATAGATGGATGTCCCCAGAGAAGAAGATTGAACCAGACAGGACCCTAGGCCATAATAGGATCCATTGCTATGGGTTACAGGCATGTGTCCTCAAAAGCCTGATTCCAATACGAGCATAGGGGTTTTCCTGAGGCACCCATCAGAACTCATCTCGTCTCCACAAGGAAACCTGTGCATGGGAGCCATGTCCAAAGCTTAGGAAAGTACTTCAGGTTGCCGGTGCCACCGCCCCATTCCAAGGCCCTCATGGACACAAAAACACATTAGGACACATCCTCAGGAAAGTCCATTTCAACTCAGCCACCGAGGTTGCTCCCGCAGAGCCATCAGATCTAAACTGTCTTGTTGCTAGGAGACAATTGGAATGCGAGGCGGGCTTCCCAGGCATCCATCCGCGAACGGTGCTCTGGAGTCATTCCATATGGGATGTCCTGGAGCTGTCCAACAGGTCTCAATTGTCTGGAAGAAGGAATCCTGGAAGGGGGCATCCCACAACTCCCAACGTGGGAAAACCTCAATGGTCTCGAGATTCCGCTCCCTTCATGAAGCGGCCGTCATGCTCAGAAACTCCCACCTGAGCCAACGTCTGATCCTCGCCCTGACTTCAGATGCATGAGATATTGGTTCAGATCTGCAGGGGGTACCTGCCGTGCCCTCGCCCTGAAACCCAAGTCTAGCTTGTCTTCTCAGACTTCCATCCTCACACTCCTGGCCCCAAAGCCCTCAAGTTTGGCAATTCCGGACCCACAATGCAGCACTCTGCCTGCCCTCTAGAAGAAAAATGATTGCCTCATGAGCTGCCCAGGCACCTTAAATGAGGGTAAACCTACACAGCACTCGACTTTACCCAAATTATATAGTCTAACCTGGGCACTAATGCACTGTCGAACACATCCTGAGCCCGGACCTCCTGACCAACACCCAGAAAGCTGACCGCACCCTGAGCACATAAAACCCGCCATGGCCTTAGGACATCATCTCTTCCCTACCTCAGTTTTCAGGCTTCAGAACCGAGACCTTATCTCCAATCACTGCCCAGGGGTGAGTCTGATGCAGAAATCAGAACTCCTCCTTACCCATGGCAAGAACCCTTGTGGTTGGCACGTTGTCCAACGATCAGTGTATGAGAAACCCTGAGGCCCCGCCCATTCTTGAGTGCGACGAGGGCATACACACGCATTGTGACCCTCAGCATGAGTCCTGTCCTCTAGTAAGTCCTCTCAGTGGCTGGACCATTAGATGTCATAATGGGCTTGACGTGTCCCTAGGCCCCAATTTTTAACCAGATTTCTGATTGTCCAGTCGCCCCTCCTAGGGCTCTACTCTGAAATCCCTCATTTGGTGGGACACCTGAGGTTAAAAAAGAAAACAACAACAACAACAACAACAACAAAATAAAACGGACTTCTTCCAGCCCACAGAATGAACCCAAACTCTTTGGACGGGGCCAAACCACCAGAGAGTAAGACTCGTCCATTTCCCATGAAGTCACCCAGAAATTCCACGACCATGAGTGACACGATCCCGAGACAAAAACTTGAGCAGGAGCCTCACACTCGCCCTTCTTTTAAATCCCGAAAAGTTCTACTCATGGTCTGTAGATCAGTCCTGCCATAGCTATGACCTGAAACATAAGCCGAGTTTGTGTTTTCAGACAACTGTCCAAAAAGGGCTGGACTACACAACCTACAGGCTCAGGCCCCTGGAGCCAAACCTGAGGACTGTACTTGCCCTCTCCAAGGGAATGGTGTGTGCCCATTCCAATGGCCACAACCCTTCTAATAGGATAAACCTCCAAAGTCCCTGATATATCTCAATACTGGTAGCTTCCCAGGAAAATCAGGGGCAATCTGAGCCCAAATGAGCCCCTACCTGCACTCAGACCCATAGACAGATGTCCTCAGAGGTAAAAAGGAAAGAACAGGCCCCTAGGCACTAATCAGATCCATTGCTTTGGTTTCCAGGCATCTCTCCTCAGAGGCCTGGATTTCAAAAGCAGCATATAGCTGTTTCTTGTCTCACCCATCAGAAAACATCTCATCTACACATGGGAAACTTGCACGTTGGAGCTGTGTCAAAGCCTCTGTTTAGGAGAACCCTTTAGGGCCCCAGTGCCACCGCTTCATTCCAAGGTTTCCATAGACACAAAAGCACATTCGGACCCATCCCCAGGCGTGTGCATTTCAACTCAGCATCCTCGGTAGCTCCCCACAGATCCAGGAGATCTAAACTGTCTTGTTGCTAGGAGACAATTGGAATGCGAGGTGGGCTACCCAGCCATCCATCCTTAGAACCCTGCTCAGAATCATTGGCCTGGAGCCAAACAACAGGTCTCAATTGTCCTGCCGAAGACTCTCTGCAGTTTGGAGCTTCTCACAACTCCCATCATGGGAAAACCCCCATGTCCTCGTGATGCCCCCCCATTCATGAAGGGGCCATCAGGGACAGAAACTCCAACCTGAGCGATCGTCTGATCCTCGCCCTGACTTCAGATGCACGAGATCTCGATTCAGGTCTGTAGATTGTGCCTGCCATGGCCTCACCCAGAAACCTAAGCCTAGCTTGTGTTCTCAGACCTTTGTCGTCAGACTACTGGCCCACAAGGCCTCCAGTTTGGCAATCCAGAACTAAAATGCAGCACTCTGCCTGCCCTCCAGATAAAAAGCATTGTCCTCTGGGGCTACCCAGTAACCCCAAATGAGGATCAACCTGCACCGACCTTGGCTGTACCCCCAATACATAGCCTGACCAGAGCACTAATGCCCTTTCTGACACAGCCTGAGCCTGGACCCCCTGGCCCCTCCCAGACAGCTGGCCGCACACTGAGCATATCGAGCCGCCATGGCCTTAGGTCGTCATCTCTTCCCAACATCGGTTTTCAGGTTTCAGAACCTAGACCTTATCTCCAATCACTGTCCATGTTGAAGGTGATGCAGAAATCAGAACTCCTTCCCCATGGCAAGAAACCTTGTGGTTGGCATGTTGTCCAACGTTCAGTGTCGTTGAAACCAGTGTGGCCCATGAGGCCCCGCCCATGCTCGCGGCCACATTGGTCACAAACACACATTGTGACCCTCAGGCTGAGCCCAGTCCTCAAGTAAGGCCACTCAGTGGCTGGATGAAGAGATAGCATATTGGGCTTGCCATGCCCCTAGGCCCCAATTTTTAACCATAGTTCGGATTGTCCCTTCAGTCTTCCCCACGGCTTTGCTTTGGAATTCCTCTTTTGGTGGGACACCTGAGGTAACAAAACTGATATGAGTCCTCCCATCCCACAGATTGACGAAAAGCAATTGGGAGTCGGGCCAAATCCTCAGAGAGGAAGATTCGTCCATGGCCCATGAGGCCTCCCCGACATTCCACGGGCATCACTGATACAAAATCCAGAGACAAAAGCCTGAGCAATCGCCACAGACTCGCACTTTCTTCATATCCTGTAGAGTTCTTCTCATGGTTTGTAGATCGGGCCTGCCATACCTACGTCCCCAAACCTAAGCTGAGTTTGTGTTTTCAGACTTCTGTCCTCAAAGTCTTGGGCCACACACCCTCCAGGCTGGGCCCCTGGAGCCACACATTAGGACTGTGCCTACCAATCCATGGGAATTCTGCCCATTCCATGGTCCAAAATCGTACAAATTAGGAGAAACCTCCAACGACCCTTAGGCCATCCCAATAGTGTGGGTCACCCGGAACAAACAAGGGGTGTCTGACACCAGCTGATAATCGACCTCCACTCATACCATAGATGGATGTCCCCAGAGAAGAAGATTGAACCAGACAGGACCCTAGGCCATAATAGGATCCATTGCTATGGGTTACAGGCATGTGTCCTCAAAAGCCTGATTCCAATACGAGCATAGGGCTTTTCCTGAGGCACCCATCAGAACTCATCTCGTCTCCACAAGGAAACCTGTGCATGGGAGCCATGTCCAAAGCTTAGGAAAGTACTTCAGGTTGCCGGTGCCACCGCCCCATTCCAAGGCCCTCATGGACACAAAAACACATTAGGACACATCCTCAGGAAAGTCCATTTCAACTCAGCCACCGAGGTTGCTCCCGCAGAGCCATCAGATCTAAACTGTCTTGTTGCTAGGAGATAATTGGAATGCGAGGCGGGTTTCCCAGGCATCCATCCGCGAACGGTGCTCTGGAGTCATTCCATATGGGATGTCCTGGAGCTGTCCAACAGGTCTCAATTGTCCGGAAGAAGGAATCCTGGAAGGGGGCATCCCACAACTCCCAACGTGGGAAAACCTCAATGGTCTCGAGATTCCGCTCCCTTCATGAAGCGGCCGTCATGCTCAGAAACTCCCACCTGAGCCAACGTCTGATCCTCGCCCTGACTTCAGATGCATGAGATATTGGTTCAGATCTGCAGGGGGTACCTGTCGTGCCCTCGCCCTGAAACCCAAGTCTAGCTTGTCTTCTCAGACTTCCATCCTCACACTCCTGGCCCCAAAGCCCTCAAGTTTGGCAATTCCGGACCCACAATGCAGCACTCTGCCTGCCCTCTAGAAAAAAAATGATTGCCTCATGAGCTGCCCAGGCACCTTAAATGAGGGTAAACCTACACAGCACTCGACTTTACCCAAATTATATAGTCTAACCTGGGCACTAATACACTGTCGAACACATCCTGAGCCCGGACCTCCTGACCAACACCCAGAAAGCTGACCGCACCCTGAGCACATAAAACCCGCCATGGCCTTAGGTCATCATCTCTTCCCTACCTCAGTTTTCAGGCTTCAGAACCGAGACCTTATCTCCAATCACTGCCCAGGGGTGAGTCTGATGCAGAAATCAGAACTCCTCCTTACCCATGGCAAGAACCCTTGTGGTTGGCACGTTGTCCAACGATCAGTGTAGGAGAAACCCTGAGGCCCCGCCCATTCTTGAGTGCGACGAGGGCATACACAAGCATTGTGACCCTCAGCATGAGTCCTGTCCTCTAGTAAGTCCTCTCAGTGGCTGGACCATTAGATGTCATAATGGGCTTGACATGTCCCTAGGCCCCAATTTTTAACCAGATTTCTGATTGTCCAGTCGCCCCTCCTAGGGCTCTACTCTGAAATCCCTCATTTGGTGGGACACCTGAGGTTAAAAAAGAAAACAACAACAACAACAACAACAAAATAAAACGGACTTCTTCCAGCCCACAGAATGAACCCAAACTCTTTGGACGGGGCCAAACCACCAGAGAGTAAGACTCGTCCATTTCCCATGAAGTCACCCAGAAATTCCACGACCATGAGTGACACGATATCCCGAGACAAAAACTTGAGCAGGAGCCTCACACTCGCCCTTCTTTCAAATCCCGAAAAGTTCTCCTCATGGTCTGTAGATCAGTCCTGCCATACCTATGACCTGAAACATAAGCCGAGTTTGTGTTTTCAGACAACTGTCCAAAAAGGGCTGGACTACACAACCTACAGGCTCAGGCCCCTGGAGCCAAACCTGAGGACTGTACTTGCCCTCTCCAAGGGAATGGTGTGTGCCCATTCCAATGGCCACAACCCTTCTAATAGGATAAACCTCCAAAGTCCCTGATATATCTCAATACTGGAAGCTTCCCAGGAAAATCAGGGGCAATCTGAGCCCAAATGAGCCCCTACCTGCACTCAGACCCATAGACAGATGTCCTCAGAGGTAAAAAGGAAAGAACAGGCCCTTAGGCACTAATCAGATCCATTGCTTTGGTTTCCAGGCATCTCTCCTCAGAGGCCTGGATTTCAAAAGCAGCATATAGCTGTTTCTTGTCTCACCCATCAGAAAACATCTCATCTACACATGGGAAACTTGCACGTTGGAGCTGTGTCAAAGCCTCTGTTTAGGAGAACCCTTTAGGGCCCCAGTGCCACCGCTTCATTCCAAGGTTTCCATAGACACAAAAGCACATTCGGACCCATCCCCAGGCGTGTGCATTTCAACTCAGCATCCTCGGTAGCTCCCCACAGATCCAGGAGATCTAAACTGTCTTGTTGCTAGGAGACAATTGGAATGCGAGGTGGGCTACCCAGCCATCCATCCTTAGAACCCTGCTCAGAATCATTGGCCTGGAGCCAAACAACAGGTCTCAATTGTCCTGCCGAAGACTCTCTGCAGTTTGGAGCTTCTCAAGACTCCCATCATGGGAAAACCCCCATGTCCTCGTGATGCCCTTCCATTCATGAAGGGGCCATCAGGGACAGAAACTCCAACCTGAGCGATCGTCTGATCCTCGCCCTGACTTCAGATGCACGAGATCTCGATTCAGGTCTGTAGATTGTGCCTGCCATGGCCTCACCCAGAAACCTAAGCCTAGCTTGTGTTCTCAGACCTTTGTCGTCAGACTACTGGCCCACAAGGCCTCCAGTTTGGCAATCCAGAACTAAAATGCAGCACTCTGCCTGCCCTCCAGATAAAAAACATTGTCCTCTGGGGCTACCCAGTAACCCCAAATGAGGATCAACCTGCACCGACCTTGGCTGTACCCCAAATACATAGCCTGACCAGGGCACTAATGCCCTTTCTGACACAGCCTGAGCCTGGACCCCCTGGCCCCTCCCAGACAGCTGGCCGCACACTGAGCATATCGAGCCGCCATGGCCTTAGGTCGTCATCTCTTCCCAACCTCGGTTTTCAGGTTTCAGAACCTAGACCTTATCTCCAATCACTGTCCATGTTGAAGGTGATGCAGAAATCAGAACTCCTTCCCCATGGCAAGAAACCTTGTGGTTGGCATGTTGTCCAACGTTCAGTGTCGTTGAAACCAGTGTGGCCCATGAGTCCCCGCCCATGCTCGCGGGCCACATTGGTCACAAACACACATTGTGACCCTCAGGCTGAGCCCAGTCCTCAAGTAAGGCCACTCAGTGGCTGGATGAAGAGATAGCATATTGGGCTTGCCATGCCCCTAGGCCCCAATTTTTAACCATAGTTCGGATTGTCCCTTCAGTCTTCCCCAAGGCTTTGCTTTGGAATTCCTCTTTTGGTGGGACACCTGAGGTAACAAAACTGAAATGAGTCCTCCCATCCCACAGATTGACGAAAAGCAATTGGGAGTCGGGCAATCCTCAGAGAGGAAGATTCGTCCATGGCCCATGAGGCTTCCCCGACATTCCACGGCCATCACTGATACAAAATCCAGAGACAAAAGCCTGAGCAATCGCCACAGACTCGCACTTTCTTCATATCCTGTAGAGTTCTTCTCATGCTTTGTAGATCGGGCCTGCCATACCTACGTCCCCAAACCTAAGCTGAGTTTGTGTTTTCAGACTTCTGTCCTCAAAGTCTTGGGCCACACACCCTCCAGGCTGGGCCCCTGGAGCCACACATTAGGACTGTGCCTACCAATCCATGGGAATTCTGCCCACTCCATGGTCCAAAATCGTACAAATTAGGAGAAACCTCCAACGACCCTTAGGCCATCCCAATAGTGTGGGTCACCCGGAACAAACAAGGGGTGTCTGACACCAGCTGATAATCGACCTCCACTCATACCATAGATGGATGTCCCCAGAGAAGAAGATTGAACCAGACAGGACCCTAGGCCATAATAGGATCCATTGCTATGGGTTACAGGCATGTGTCCTCAAAAGCCTGATTCCAATACGAGCATAGGGCTTTTCCTGAGGCACCCATCAGAACTCATCTCGTCTCCACAAGGAAACCTGTGCATGGGAGCCATGTCCAAAGCTTAGGAAAGTACTTCAGGTTGCCGGTGCCACCGCCCCATTCCAAGGCCCTCATGGACACAAAAACACATTAGGACACATCCTCAGGAAAGTCCATTTCAACTCAGCCACCGAGGTTGCTCCCGCAGAGCCATCAGATCTAAACTGTCTTGTTGCTAGGAGACAATTGGAATGCGAGGCGGGCTTCCCAGGCATCCATCCGCGAACGGTGCTCTGGAGTCATTCCATATGGGATGTCCTGGAGCTGTCCAACAGGTCTCAATTGTCCGGAAGAAGGAATCCTGGAAGGGGGCATCCCAGAACTCCCAACGTGGGAAAACCTCAATGGTCTCGAGATTCCGCTCCCTTCATGAAGCGGCCGTCATGCTCAGAAACTCCCACCTGAGCCAACGTCTGATCCTCGCCCTGACTTCAGATGCATGAGATATTGGTTCAGATCTGCAGGGGGTACCTGCCGTGCCCTCGCCCTGAAACCCAAGTCTAGCTTGTCTTCTCAGACTTCCATCATCACACTCCTGGCCCCAAAGCCCTCAAGTTTGGCAATTCCGGACCCACAATGCAGCACTCTGCCTGCCCTCTAGAAAAAAAATGATTGCCTCATGAGCTGCCCAGGCACCTTAAATGAGGGTGAACCTACACAGCACTCGACTTTACCCAAATTATATAGTCTAACCTGGGCACTAATGCACTGTCGAACACATCCTGAGCCCGGACCTCCTGACCAACACCCAGAAAGCTGACCGCACACTGAGCACATAAAACCCGCCATGGCCTTAGGTCATCATCTCTTCCCTACCTCAGTTTTCAGGCTTCAGAACCGAGACCTTATCTCCAATCACTGCCCAGGGGTGAGTCTGATGCAGAAATCAGAACTCCTCCTTACCCATGGCAAGAACCCTTGTGGTTGGCACGTTGTCCAACGATCAGTGTAGGAGAAACCCTGAGGCCCCGCCCATTCTTGAGTGCGACGAGGGCATACACAAGCATTGTGACCCTCAGCATGAGTCCTGTCCTCTAGTAAGTCCTCTCAGTGGCTGGACCATTAGATGTCATAATGGGCTTGACATGTCCCTAGGCCCCAATTTTTAACCAGATTTCTGATTGTCCAGTCGCCCCTCCTAGGGCTCTACTCTGAAATCCCTCATTTGGTGGGACACCTGAGGTTAAAAAAGAAAACAACAACAACAACAACAACAAAATAAAACGGACTTCTTCCAGCCCACAGAATGAACCCAAACTCTTTGGACGGGGCCAAACCACCAGAGAGTAAGACTCGTCCATTTCCCATGAAGTCACCCAGAAATTCCACGACCATGAGTGACACGATATCCCGAGACAAAAACTTGAGCAGGAGCCTCACACTCGCCCTTCTTTCAAATCCCGAAAAGTTCTCCTCATGGTCTGTAGATCAGTCCTGCCATACCTATGACCTGAAACACAAGCCGAGTTTGTGTTTTCAGACAACTGTCCAAAAAGGGCTGGACTACACAACCTACTGGCTCAGGCCCCTGGAGCCAAACCTGAGGACTGTACTTGCCCTCTCCAAGGGAATGGTGTGTGCCCATTCCAATGGCCACAACACTTCTAATAGGATAAACCTCCAAAGTCCCTGATATATCTCAATAGTGGTAGCTTCCCAGGAAAAACAGGGGCAATCTGAGCCCAAATGAGCCCCTACCTGCACTCAGACCCATAGACAGATGTCCTCAGAGGTAAAAAGGAAAGAACAGGCCCCTAGGCACTAATCAGATCCATTGCTTTGGTTTCCAGGCATCTCTCCTCAGAGGCCTGGATTTCCAAAGCAGCATATAGCTGTTTCTTGTTTCACCCATCAGAAAACATCTCATCTACACATGGGAAACTTGCACGTTGGAGCTGTGTCAAAGCCTCTGTTTAGGAGAACCCTTTAGGGCCCCAGTGCCACCGCTTCATTCCAAGGTCTCCATAGACACAAAAGCACATTCGGACCCATCCCCAGGGGTGTGCATTTCAACTCAGCATCCTCGGTAGCTCCCCACAGATCCAGGAGATCTAAACTGTCTTGTTGCTAGGAGACAATTGGAATGCGAGGTGGGCTACCCAGCCATCCATCCTTAGAACCCTGCTCAGAATCATTGGCCTGGAGCCAAACAACAGGTCTCAATTGTCCTGCCGAAGACTCTCTGCAGTTTGGAGCTTCTCACAACTCCCATCATGGGAAAACCCCAATGGCCTCGTGATGCCCCCCCATTCATGAAGGGGCCATCAGGGACAGAAACTCCAACCTGAGCGATCGTCTGATCCTCGCCCTGACTTCAGATGCACGAGATCTCGATTCAGGTGTGTAGATTGTGCCTGCCATGGCCTCACCCAGAAACCTAAGCCTAGCTTGTGTTCTCAGACCTTTGTCGTCAGACTACTGGCCCACAAGGCCTCCAGTTTGGCAATCCAGAACTAAAATGCAGCACTCTGCCTGCCCTCCAGATAAAAAACATTGTCCTCTGGGGCTACCCAGTAACCCCAAATGAGGATCAACCTGCACCGACCTTGGCTGTACCCCAAATACATAGGCTGACCAGGGCACTAATGCCCTTTCTGACACAGCCTGAGCCTGGACCCCCTGGCCCCTCCCAGACAGCTGGCCGCACACTGAGCACATCGAGCCGCCATGGCCTTAGGTCGTCATCTCTTCCCAACCTCGGTTTTCATTTTTCAGAACCTAGATCTTATCTCCAATCACTGTCCATGTTGAAGGTGATGCAGAAATCAGAACTCCTTCCCCATGGCAAGAAACCTTGTGGTTGGCATGTTGTCCAACGTTCAGTGTCGTTGAAACCAGTGTGGCCCATGAGGCCCCGCCCATGCTCGCGGGCCTCATTGGTCACAAACACACATTGTGACCCTCAGGCTGAGCCCAGTCCTGAAGTAAGGCCACTCAGTGGCTGGATGAAGAGATAGCATATTGGGCTTGCCATGCCCCTAGGCCCCAATTTTTAACCATAGTTCGGATTGTCCCTTCAGTCTTCCCCACGGCTTTGCTTTGGAATTCCTCTTTTGGTGGGACACCTGAGGTAACAAACCTGAAATGAGTCCTCCCATCCCACAGATTGACGAAAAGCAATTGGGAATCGGGCCAAATCCTCAGAGAGGAAGATTCGTCCATGGCCCATGAGGCCTCCCCGACATTCCACGGCCATCACTGATACAAAATCCAGAGACAAAAGCCTGAGCAATCGCCACAGACTCGCACTTTCTTCATATCCTGTAGAGTTCTTCTCATGGTTTGTAGATCGGGCCTGCCATACCTACGTCCCCAAACCTAAGCTGAGTTTGTGTTTTCAGACTTCTGTCCTCAAAGTCTTGGGCCACACACCCTCCAGGCTGGGCCCCTGGAGCCACACATTAGGACTGTGCCTACCAATCCATGGGAATTCTGCCCATTCCATGGTCCAAAATCGTACAAATTAGGAGAAACCTCCAACGACCCTTAGGCCATCCCAATAGTGTGGGTCACCCGGAACAAACAAGGGGTGTCTGACACCAGCTGATAATCGACCTCCACTCACACCATAGATGGATGTCCCCAGAGAAGAAGATTGAACCAGACAGGACCCTAGGCCATAATAGGATCCATTGCTATGGGTTACAGGCATGTGTCCTCAAAAGCCTGATTCCAATACGAGCATAGGGGTTTTCCTGAGGCACCCATCAGAACTCATCTCGTCTCCACAAGGAAACCTGTGCATGGGAGCCATGTCCAAAGCTTAGGAAAGTACTTCAGGTTGCCGGTGCCACCGCCCCATTCCAAGGCCCTCATGGACACAAAAACACATTAGGACACATCCTCAGGAAAGTCCATTTCAACTCAGCCACCGAGGTTGCTCCCGCAGAGCCATCAGATCTAAACTGTCTTGTTGCTAGGAGACAATTGGAATGCGAGGCGGGCTTCCCAGGCATCCATCCGCGAACGGTGCTCTGGAGTCATTCCATATGGGATGTCCTGGAGCTGTCCAACAGGTCTCAATTGTCCGGAAGAAGGAATCCTGGAAGGGGGCATCCCACAACTCCCAACGTGGGAAAACCTCAATGGTCTCGAGATTTCGCTCCCTTCATGAAGCGGCCGTCATGCTCAGAAACTCCCACCTGAGCCAACGTCTGATCCTCGCCCTGACTTCAGATGCATGAGATATTGGTTCAGATCTGCAGGGGGTACCTGCCGTGCCCTCGCCCTGAAACCCAAGTCTAGCTTGTCTTCTCAGACTTCCATCATCACACTCCTGGCCCCAAAGCCCTCAAGTTTGGCAATTCCGGACCCACAATGCAGCACTCTGCCTGCCCTCTAGAAGAAAAATGATTGCCTCATGAGCTGCCCAGGCACCTTAAATGAGGGTAAACCTACACAGCACTCGACTTTACCCAAATTATATAGTCTAACCTGGGCACTAATGCACTGTCGAACACATCCTGAGCCCGGACCTCCTGACCAACACCCAGAAAGCTGACCGCACACTGAGCACATAAAACCCGCCATGGCCTTAGGTCATCATCTCTTCCCTACCTCAGTTTTCAGGCTTCAGAACCGAGACCTTATCTCCAATCACTGCCCAGGGGTGAGTCTGATGCAGAAATCAGAACTCCTCCTTACCCATGGCAAGAACCCTTGTGGTTGGCACGTTGTCCAACGATCAGTGTAGGAGAAACCCTGAGGCCCCGCCCATTCTTGAGTGCGACGAGGGCATACACACGCATTGTGACCCTCAGCATGAGTCCTGTCCTCTAGTAAGTCCTCTCAGTGGCTGGACCATTAGATGTCATAATGGGCTTGACATGTCCCTAGGCCCCAATTTTTAACCAGATTTCTGATTGTCCAGTCGCCCCTCCTAGGGCTCTACTCTGAAATCCCTCATTTGGTGGGACACCTGAGGTTAAAAAAGAAAACAACAACAACAACAACAACAAAATAAAACGGACTTCTTCCAGCCCACAGAATGAACCCAAACTCTTTGGACGGGGCCATACCACCAGAGAGTAAGGCTTGTCCATTTCCCATGAAGTCACCCAGAAATTCCACGACCATGAGTGACACGATATCCCGAGACAAAAACTTGAGCAGGAGCCTCACACTCGCCCTTCTTTCAAATCCCGAAAAGTTCTCCTCATGGTCTGTAGATCAGTCCTGCCATACCTATGACCTGAAACATAAGCCGAGTTTGTGTTTTCAGACAACTGTCCAAAAAGGGCTGGACTACACAACCTACAGGCTCAGGCCCCTGGAGCCAAACCTGAGGACTGTACTTGCCCTCTCCAAGGGAATTGTGTGTGCCCATTCCAATGGCCACAACCCTTCTAAGAGGATAAACCTCCAAAGTCCCTGATATATCTCAATAGTGGTAGCTTCCCAGGAAAAACAGGGGCAATCTGAGCCCAAATGAGCCCCTACCTGCACTCAGACCCATAGACAGATGTCCTCAGAGGTAAAAAGGAATGAACAGGCCCCTAGGCACTAATCAGATCCATTGCTTTGGTTTCCAGGCATCTCTCCTCAGAGGCCTGGATTTCAAAAGCAGCATATAGCTGTTTCTTGTCTCACCCATCAGAAAACATCTCATCTACACATGGGAAACTTGCACGTTGGAGCTGTGTCAAAGCCTCTGTTTAGGAGAACCCTTTAGGGCCCCAGTGCCACCGCTTCATTCCAAGGTCTCCATAGACACAAAAGCACATTCGGACCCATCCCCAGGGGTGTGCCTTTCAACTCAGCATCCTCGGTAGCTCCCCACAGATCCAGGAGATCTAAACTGTCTTGTTGCTAGGAGACAATTGGAATGCGAGGTGGGCTACCCAGCCATCCATCCTTAGAACCCTGCTCAGAATCATTGGCCTGGAGCCAAACAACAGGTCTCAATTGTCCTGCCGAAGACTCTCTGCAGTTTGGAGCTTCTCACAACTCCCATCATGGGAAAACCCCCATGGCCTCGTGATGCCTCCCCATTCATGAAGGGGCCATCAGGGACAGAAACTCCAACCTGAGCGATCGTCTGATCCTCGCCCTGACTTCAGATGCACGAGATCTCGATTCAGGTGTGTAGATTGTGCCTGCCATGGCCTCACCCAGAAACCTAAGCCTAGCTTGTGTTCTCAGACTTTTGTCGCCAGACTACTGGCCCACAAGGCCTCCAGTTTGGCAATCCAGAACTAAAATGCAGCACTCTGCCTGCCCTCCAGATAAAAAACATTGTCCTCTGGGGCTACCCAGTAACCCCAAATGAGGATCAACCTGCACCGACCTTGGCTGTACCCCAAATACATAGGCTGACCAGGGCACTACTGCCCTTTCTGACACAGCCTGAGCCTGGACCCCCTGGCCCCTCCCAGACAGCTGGCCGCACACTGAGCACATCGAGCCGCCATGGCCTTAGGTCGTCATCTCTTCCCAACCTCGGTTTTCAGGTTTCAGAACCTAGACCTTATCTCCAATCACTGTCCATGTTGAAGGTGATGCAGAAATCAGAACTCCTTCCCCATGGCAAGAAACCTTGTGGTTGGCATGTTGTCCAACGTTCAGTGTCGTTGAAACCAGTGTGGCCCATGAGGCCCCGCCCATGCTCAAGGGCCACATTGGTCACAAACACACATTGTGACCCTCAGGCTGAGCCCAGTCCTCAAGTAAGGCCACTCAGTGGCTGGATGAAGAGATAGCATATTGGGCTTGCCATGCCCCTAGGCCCCAATTTTTAACCGTAGTTCGGATTGTCCCTTCAGTCTTCCCCACGGCTTTGCTTTGGAATTCCTCTTTTGGTGGGACACCTGAGGTAACAAAACTGAAATGAGTCCTCCCATCCCACAGATTGACGAAAAGCAATTGGGAATCGGGCCAAATCCTCAGAGAGGAAGATTCGTCCATGGCCCATGAGGCCTCCCCGACATTGCACGGCCATCACTGATACAAAATCCAGAGACAAAAGCCTGAGCAATCGCCACAGACTCGCACTTTCTTCATATCCTGTAGAGTTCTTCTCATGGTTTGTAGATCGGGCCTGCCATACCTACGTCCCCAAACCTAAGCTGAGTTTGTGTTTTCAGACTTCTGTCCTCAAAGTCTTGGGCCACACACCCTCCAGGCTGGGCCCCTGGAGCCACACATTAGGACTGTGCCTACCAATCCATGGGAATTCTGCCCATTCCATGGTCCAAAATCGTACAAATTAGGAGAAACCTCCAACGACCCTTAGGCCATCCCAATAGTGTGGGTCACCCGGAACAAACAAGGGGTGTCTGACACCAGCTGATAATCGACCTCCACTCATACCATAGATGGATGTCCCCAGAGAAGAAGATTGAACCAGACAGGACCCTAGGCCATAATAGGATCCATTGCTATGGGTTACAGGCATGTGTCCTCAAAAGCCTGATTCCAATACGAGCATAGGGGTTTTCCTGAGGCACCCATCAGAACTCATCTCGTCTCCACAAGGAAACCTGTGCATGGGAGCCATGTCCAAAGCTTAGGAAAGTACTTCAGGTTGCCGGTGCCACCGCCCATTCCAAGGCCCTCATGGACACAAAAACACATTAGGACACATCCTCAGGAAAGTCCATTTCAACTCAGCCACCGAGGTTGCTCCCGCAGAGCCATCAGATCTAAACTGTCTTGTTGCTAGGAGACAATTGGAATGCGAGGCGGGCTTCCCAGGCATCCATCCGCGAACGGTGCTCTGGAGTCATTCCATATGGGATGTCCTGGAGCTGTCCAACAGGTCTCAATTGTCCCGAAGAAGGAATCCTGGAAGGGGGCATCCCACAACTCCCAACGTGGGAAAACCTCAATGGTCTCGAGATTCCGCTCCCTTCATGAAGCGGCCGTCATGCTCAGAAACTCCCACCTGAGCCAACGTCTGATCCTCGCCCTGACTTCAGATGCATGAGATATTGGTTCAGATCTGCAGGGGGTACCTGCCGTGCCCTCGCCCTGAAACCCAAGTCTAGCTTGTCTTCTCAGACTTCCATCCTCACACTCCTGGCCCCAAAGCCCTCAAGTTTGGCAATTCTGGACCCACAATGCAGCACTCTGCCTCCCCTCTAGAAAAAAAATGATTGCCTCATGAGCTGCCCAGGCACCTTAAATGAGGGTAAACCTACACAGCACTCGACTTTACCCAAATTATATAGTCTAACCTGGGCACTAATGCACTGTCGAACACATCCTGAGCCCGGACCTCCTGACCAACACCCAGAAAGCTGACCGCACACTGAGCACATAAAACCCGCCATGGCCTTAGGTCATCATCTCTTCCCTACCTCAGTTTTCAGGCTTCAGAACCGAGACCTTATCTCCAATCACTGCCCAGGGGTGAGTCTGATGCAGAAATCAGAACTCCTCCTTACCCATGGCAAGAACCCTTGTGGTTGGCACGTTGTCCAACGATCAGTGTAGGAGAAACCCTGAGGCCCCGCCCATTCTTGAGTGCGACGAGGGCATACACACGCATTGTGACCCTCAGCATGAGTCCTGTCCTCTAGTAAGTCCTCTCAGTGGCTGGACCATTAGATGTCATAATGGGCTTGACATGTCCCTAGGCCCCAATTTTTAACCAGATTTCTGATTGTCCAGTCGCCCCTCCTAGGGCTCTACTCTGAAATCCCTCATTTGGTGGGACACCTGAGGTTAAAAAAGAAAACAACAACAACAACAACAACAAAATAAAACGGACTTCTTCCAGCCCACAGAATGAACCCAAACTCTTTGGACGGGGCCAAACCACCAGAGAGTAAGACTCGTCCATTTCCCATGAAGTCACCCAGAAATTCCACGACCATGAGTGACACGATATCCCGAGACAAAAACTTGAGCAGGAGCCTCACACTCGCCCTTCTTTCAAATCCCGAAAAGTTCTCCTCATGGTCTGTAGATCAGTCGAGTTTGTGTTTTCAGACAACTGTCCAAAAAGGGCTGGACTACACAACTTACAGGCTCAGGCCCTGGAGCCAAACCTGAGGACTGTACTTGCCCTCTCCAAGGGAATTGTGTGTGCCCATTCCAATGGCCACAACCCTTCTAATAGGATAAACCTCCAAAGTCCCTGATATATCTCAATAGTGGTAGCTTCCCAGGAAAAACAGGGGCAATCTGAGCCCAAATGAGCCCCTACCTGCACTCAGACCCATAGACAGATGTCCTCAGAGGTAAAAAGGAAAGAACAGGCCCCTAGGCACTAATCAGATCCATTGCTTTGGTTTACAAGCATCTCTCCTCAAAGGCCTGGATTTCAAAAGCAGCATATAGCTGTTTCTTGTCTCACCCATCAGAAAACATCTCATCTACACATGGGAAACTTGCACGTAGGAGCTGTGTCAAAGCCTCTGTTTAGGAGAACCCTTTAGGGCCCCAGTGCCACCGCTTCATTCCAAGGTCTCCATAGACACAAAAGCACATTCGGACCCATCCCCAGGGGTGTGCATTTCAACTCAGCATCCTCGGTAGCTCCCCACAGATCCAGGAGATCTAAACTGTCTTGTTGCTAGGAGACAATTGGAATGCGAGGTGGGCTACCCAGCCATCCATCCTTAGAACCCTGCTCAGAATCATTGGCCTGGAGCCAAACAACAGGTCTCAATTGTCCTGCCGAAGACTCTCTGCAGTTTGGAGCTTCTCACAACTCCCATCATGGGAAAACCCCCATGGCCTCGTGATGCCCCCCCATTCATGAAGGGGCCATCAGGGACAGAAACTCCAACCTGAGCGATCGTCTGATCCTCGCCCTGACTTCAGATGCACGAGATCTCGATTCAGGTCTGTAGATTGTGCCTGCCATGGCCTCACCCAGAAACCTAAGCCTAGCTTGTGTTCTCAGACTTTTGTCGTCAGAGTACTGGCCCACAAGGCCTCCAGTTTGGCAATCCAGAACTAAAATGCAGCACTCTGCCTGCCCTCCAGATAAAAAACATTGTCCTCTGGGGCTACCCAGTAACCCCAAATGAGGATCAACCTGCACCGACCTTGGCTGTACCCCAAATACATAGGCTGACCAGGGCACTAATGCCCTTTCTGACACAGCCTGAGCCTGGACCCCCTGGCCCCTCCCAGACAGCTGGCCGCACACTGAGCACATCGAGCCGCCATGGCCTTAGGTCGTCATCTCTTCCCAACCTCGGTTTTCAGGTTTCAGAACCTAGACCTTATCTCCAATCTCTGTCCATGTTGAAGGTGATGCAGAAATCAGAACTCCTTCCCCATGGCAAGAAACCTTGTGGTTGGCATGTTGTCCAACGTTCAGTGTCGTTGAAACCAGTGTGGCCCATGAGGCCCCGCCCATGCTCGCGGGCCACATTGGTCACAAACACACATTGTGACCCTCAGGCTGAGCCCAGTCCTCAAGTAAGGCCACTCAGTGGCTGGATGAAGAGATAGCATATTGGGCTTGCCATGCCCCTAGGCCCCAATTTTTAACCGTAGTTCGGATTGTCCCTTCAGTCTTCCCCACTTCTTTGCTTTGGAATTCCTCTTTTGGTGGGACACCTGAGGTAACAAAACTGAAATGAGTCCTCCCATCCCACAGATTGACGAAAAGCAATTGGGAATCGGGCCAAATCCTCAGAGAGGAAGATTCGTCCATGGCCCATGAGGCCTCCCCGACATTGCACGGCCATCACTGATACAAAATCCAGAGACAAAAGCCTGAGCAATCGCCACAGACTCGCACTTTCTTCATATCCTGTAGAGTTCTTCTCATGGTTTGTAGATCGGGCCTGCCATACCTACGTCCCCAAACCTAAGCTGAGTTTGTGTTTTCAGACTTCTGTCCTCAAAGTCTTGGGCCACACACCCTCCAGGCTGGGCCCCTGGAGCCACACATTAGGACTGTGCCTACCAATCCATGGGAATTCTGCCCATTCCATGGTCCAAAATCGTACAAATTAGGAGAAACCTCCAACGACCCTTAGGCCATCCCAATAGTGTGGGTCACCCGGAACAAACAAGGGGTGTCTGACACCAGCTGATAATCGACCTCCACTCATACCATAGATGGATGTCCCCAGAGAAGAAGATTGAACCAGACAGGACCCTAGGCCATAATAGGATCCATTGCTATGGGTCACAGGCATGTGTCCTCAAAAGCCTGATTCCAATACGAGCATAGGGGTTTTCCTGAGGCACCCATCAGAACTCATCTCGTCTCCACAAGGAAACCTGTGCATGGGAGCCATGTCCAAAGCTTAGGAAAGTACTTCAGGTTGCCGGTGCCACCGCCCCATTCCAAGGCCCTCATGGACACAAAAACACATTAGGACACATCCTCAGGAAAGTCCATTTCAACTCAGCCACCGAGGTTGCTCCCGCAGAGCCATCAGATCTAAACTGTCTTGTTGCTAGGAGACAATTGGAATGCGAGGCGGGCTTCCCAGGCATCCATCCGCGAACGGTGCTCTGGAGTCATTCCATATGGGATGTCCTGGAGATGTCCAACAGGTCTCAATTGTCCGGAAGAAGGAATCCTGGAAGGGGGCATCCCACAACTCCCAACGTGGGAAAACCTCAATGGTCTCGAGATTCCGCTCCCTTCATGAAGCGGCCGTCATGCTCAGAAACTCCCACCTGAGCCAACGTCTGATCCTCGCCCTGACTTCAGATGCATGAGATATTGGTTCAGATCTGCAGGGGGTACCTGCCGTGCCCTCGCCCTGAAACCCAAGTCTAGCTTGTCTTCTCAGACTTCCATCCTCACACTCCTGGCCCCAAAGCCCTCAAGTTTGGCAATTCCGGACCCACAATGCAGCACTCTGCCTGCCCTCTAGAAAAAAAATGATTGCCTCATGAGCTGCCCAGGCACCTTAAATGAGGGTAAACCTACACAGCACTCGACTTTACCCAAATTATATAGTCTAACCTGGGCACTAATGCACTGTCTAACACATCCTGAGCCCGGACCTCCTGACCAACACCCAGAAAGCTGACCGCACACTGAGCACATAAAACCCGCCATGGCCTTAGGTCATCATCTCTTCCCTACCTCAGTTTTCAGGCTTCAGAACCGAGACCTTATCTCCAATCACTGCCCAGGGGTGAGTCTGATGCAGAAATCAGAACTCCTCCTTACCCATGGCAAGAACCCTTGTGGTTGGCACGTTGTCCAACGATCAGTGTAGGAGAAACCCTGAGGCCCCGCCCATTCTTGAGTGCGACGAGGGCATACACACGCATTGTGACCCTCAGCATGAGTCCTGTCCTCTAGTAAGTCCTCTCAGTGGCTGGACCATTAGATGTCATAATGGGCTTGACATGTCCCTAGGCTCCAATTTTTAACCAGAGTTCTGATTGTCCAGTCGCCCCTCCTAGGGCTCTACTCTGAAATCCCTCATTTGGTGGGACACCTGAGGTTAAAAAAGAAAACAACAACAACAACAACAACAAAATAAAACGGACTTCTTCCAGCCCACAGAATGAACCCAAACTCTTTGGACGGGGCCAAACCACCAGAGAGTAAGACTCGTCCATTTCCCATGAAGTCACCCAGAAATTCCACGACCATGAGTGACACGATATCCCGAGACAAAAACTTGAGCAGGAGCCTCACACTCGCCCTTCTTTCAAATCCCGAAAAGTTCTCCTCATGGTCTGTAGATCAGTCCTGCCATACCTATGACCTGAAACATAAGCCGAGTTTGTGTTTTCAGACAACTGTCCAAAAAGGGCTGGACTACACAACCTACAGGCTCAGGCCCCTGGAGCCAAACCTGAGGACTGTACTTGCCCTCTCCAAGGGAATGGTGTGTGCCCATTCCAATGGCCACAACCCTTCTAATAGGATAAACCTCCAAAGTCCCTGATATATCTCAATACTGGAAGCTTCCCAGGAAAATCAGGGGCAATCTGAGCCCAAATGAGCCCCTACCTGCACTCAGACCCATAGACAGATGTCCTCAGAGGTAAAAAGGAAAGAACAGGCCCTTAGGCACTAATCAGATCCATTGCTTTGGTTTCCAGGCATCTCTCCTCAGAGGCCTGGATTTCAAAAGCAGCATATAGCTGTTTCTTGTCTCACCCATCAGAAAACATCTCATCTACACATGGGAAACTTGCACGTTGGAGCTGTGTCAAAGCCTCTGTTTAGGAGAACCCTTTAGGGCCCCAGTGCCACCGCTTCATTCCAAGGTTTCCATAGACACAAAAGCACATTCGGACCCATCCCCAGGCGTGTGCATTTCAACTCAGCATCCTCGGTAGCTCCCCACAGATCCAGGAGATCTAAACTGTCTTGTTGCTAGGAGACAATTGGAATGCGAGGTGGGCTACCCAGCCATCCATCCTTAGAACCCTGCTCAGAATCATTGGCCTGGAGCCAAACAACAGGTCTCAATTGTCCTGCCGAAGACTCTCTGCAGTTTGGAGCTTCTCAAGACTCCCATCATGGGAAAACCCCCATGTCCTCGTGATGCCCTTCCATTCATGAAGGGGCCATCAGGGACAGAAACTCCAACCTGAGCGATCGTCTGATCCTCGCCCTGACTTCAGATGCACGAGATCTCGATTCAGGTCTGTAGATTGTGCCTGCCATGGCCTCACCCAGAAACCTAAGCCTAGCTTGTGTTCTCAGACCTTTGTCGTCAGACTACTGGCCCACAAGGCCTCCAGTTTGGCAATCCAGAACTAAAATGCAGCACTCTGCCTGCCCTCCAGATAAAAAACATTGTCCTCTGGGGCTACCCAGTAACCCCAAATGAGGATCAACCTGCACCGACCTTGGCTGTACCCCAAATACATAGCCTGACCAGGGCACTAATGCCCTTTCTGACACAGCCTGAGCCTGGACCCCCTGGCCCCTCCCAGACAGCTGGCCGCACACTGAGCATATCGAGCCGCCATGGCCTTAGGTCGTCATCTCTTCCCAACCTCGGTTTTCAGGTTTCAGAACCTAGACCTTATCTCTAATCACTGTCCATGTTGAAGGTGATGCAGAAATCAGAACTCCTTCCCCATGGCAAGAAACCTTGTGGTTGGCATGTTGTCCAACGTTCAGTGTCGTTGAAACCAGTGTGGCCCATGAGTCCCCGCCCATGCTCGCGGGCCACATTGGTCACAAACACACATTGTGACCCTCAGGCTGAGCCCAGTCCTCAAGTAAGGCCACTCAGTGGCTGGATGAAGAGATAGCATATTGGGCTTGCCATGCCCCTAGGCCCCAATTTTTAACCATAGTTCGGATTGTCCCTTCAGTCTTCCCCAAGGCTTTGCTTTGGAATTCCTCTTTTGGTGGGACACCTGAGGTAACAAAACTGAAATGAGTCCTCCCATCCCACAGATTGACGAAAAGCAATTGGGAGTCGGGCAATCCTCAGAGAGGAAGATTCGTCCATGGCCCATGAGGCTTCCCCGACATTCCACGGCCATCACTGATACAAAATCCAGAGACAAAAGCCTGAGCAATCGCCACAGACTCGCACTTTCTTCATATCCTGTAGAGTTCTTCTCATGCTTTGTAGATCGGGCCTGCCATACCTACGTCCCCAAACCTAAGCTGAGTTTGTGTTTTCAGACTTCTGTCCTCAAAGTCTTGGGCCACACACCCTCCAGGCTGGGCCCCTGGAGCCACACATTAGGACTGTGCCTACCAATCCATGGGAATTCTGCCCATTCCATGGTCCAAAATCGTACAAATTAGGAGAAACCTCCAACGACCCTTAGGCCATCCCAATAGTGTGGGTCACCCGGAACAAACAAGGGGTGTCTGACACCAGCTGATAATCGACCTCCACTCATACCATAGATGGATGTCCCCAGAGAAGAAGATTGAACCAGACAGGACCCTAGGCCATAATAGGATCCATTGCTATGGGTTACAGGCATGTGTCCTCAAAAGCCTGATTCCAATACGAGCATAGGGCTTTTCCTGAGGCACCCATCAGAACTCATCTCGTCTCCACAAGGAAACCTGTGCATGGGAGCCATGTCCAAAGCTTAGGAAAGTACTTCAGGTTGCCGGTGCCACCGCCCCATTCCAAGGCCCTCATGGACACAAAAACACATTAGGACACATCCTCAGGAAAGTCCATTTCAACTCAGCCACCGAGGTTGCTCCCGCAGAGCCATCAGATCTAAACTGTCTTGTTGCTAGGAGACAATTGGAATGCGAGGCGGGCTTCCCAGGCATCCATCCGCGAACGGTGCTCTGGAGTCATTCCATATGGGATGTCCTGGAGCTGTCCAACAGGTCTCAATTGTCCGGAAGAAGGAATCCTGGAAGGGGGCATCCCAGAACTCCCAACGTGGGAAAACCTCAATGGTCTCGAGATTCCGCTCCCTTCATGAAGCGGCCGTCATGCTCAGAAACTCCCACCTGAGCCAACGTCTGATCCTCGCCCTGACTTCAGATGCATGAGATATTGGTTCAGATCTGCAGGGGGTACCTGCCGTGCCCTCGCCCTGAAACCCAAGTCTAGCTTGTCTTCTCAGACTTCCATCATCACACTCCTGGCCCCAAAGCCCTCAAGTTTGGCAATTCCGGACCCACAATGCAGCACTCTGCCTGCCCTCTAGAAAAAAAATGATTGCCTCATGAGCTGCCCAGGCACCTTAAATGAGGGTAAACCTACACAGCACTCGACTTTACCCAAATTATATAGTCTAACCTGGGCACTAATGCACTGTCGAACACATCCTGAGCCCGGACCTCCTGACCAACACCCAGAAAGCTGACCGCACACTGAGCACATAAAACCCGCCATGGCCTTAGGTCATCATCTCTTCCCTACCTCAGTTTTCAGGCTTCAGAACCGAGACCTTATCTCCAATCACTGCCCAGGGGTGAGTCTGATGCAGAAATCAGAACTCCTCCTTACCCATGGCAAGAACCCTTGTGGTTGGCACGTTGTCCAACGATCAGTGTAGGAGAAACCCTGAGGCCCCGCCCATTCTTGAGTGCGACGAGGGCATACACAAGCATTGTGACCCTCAGCATGAGTCCTGTCCTCTAGTAAGTCCTCTCAGTGGCTGGACCATTAGATGTCATAATGGGCTTGACATGTCCCTAGGCCCCAATTTTTAACCAGATTTCTGATTGTCCAGTCGCCCCTCCTAGAGCTCTACTCTGAAATCCCTCATTTGGTGGGACACCTGAGGTTAAAAAAGAAAACAACAACAACAACAACAACAAAATAAAACGGACTTCTTCCAGCCCACAGAATGAACCCAAACTCTTTGGACGGGGCCAAACCACCAGAGAGTAAGACTCGTCCATTTCCCATGAAGTCACCCAGAAATTCCACGACCATGAGTGACACGATATCCCGAGACAAAAACTTGAGCAGGAGCCTCACACTCGCCCTTCTTTCAAATCCCGAAAAGTTCTCCTCATGGTCTGTAGATCAGTCCTGCCATACCTATGACCTGAAACACAAGCCGAGTTTGTGTTTTCAGACAACTGTCCAAAAAGGGCTGGACTACACAACCTACAGGCTCAGGCCCCTGGAGCCAAACCTGAGGACTGTACTTGCCCTCTCCAAGGGAATGGTGTGTGCCCATTCCAATGGCCACAACACTTCTAATAGGATAAACCTCCAAAGTCCCTGATATATCTCAATAGTGGTAGCTTCCCAGGAAAAACAGGGGCAATCTGAGCCCAAATGAGCCCCTACCTGCACTCAGACCCATAGACAGATGTCCTCAGAGGTAAAAAGGAAAGAACAGGCCCCTAGGCACTAATCAGATCCATTGCTTTGGTTTCCAGGCATCTCTCCTCAGAGGCCTGGATTTCCAAAGCAGCATATAGCTGTTTCTTGTTTCACCCATCAGAAAACATCTCATCTACACATGGGAAACTTGCACGTTGGAGCTGTGTCAAAGCCTCTGTTTAGGAGAACCCTTTAGGGCCCCAGTGCCACCGCTTCATTCCAAGGTCTCCATAGACACAAAAGCACATTCGGACCCATCCCCAGGGGTGTGCATTTCAACTCAGCATCCTCGGTAGCTCCCCACAGATCCAGGAGATCTAAACTGTCTTGTTGCTAGGAGACAATTGGAATGCGAGGTGGGCTACCCAGCCATCCATCCTTAGAACCCTGCTCAGAATCATTGGCCTGGAGCCAAACAACAGGTCTCAATTGTCCTGCCGAAGACTCTCTGCAGTTTGGAGCTTCTCACAACTCCCATCATGGGAAAACCCCAATGGCCTCGTGATGCCCCCCCATTCATGAAGGGGCCATCAGGGACAGAAACTCCAACCTGAGCGATCGTCTGATCCTCGCCCTGACTTCAGATGCACGAGATCTCGATTCAGGTGTGTAGATTGTGCCTGCCATGGCCTCACCCAGAAACCTAAGCCTAGCTTGTGTTCTCAGACCTTTGTCGTCAGACTACTGGCCCACAAGGCCTCCAGTTTGGCAATCCAGAACTAAAATGCAGCACTCTGCCTGCCCTCCAGATAAAAAACATTGTCCTCTGGGGCTACCCAGTAACCCCAAATGAGGATCAACCTGCACCGACCTTGGCTGTACCCCAAATACATAGGCTGACCAGGGCACTAATGCCCTTTCTGACACAGCCTGAGCCTGGACCCCCTGGCCCCTCCCAGACAGCTGGCCGCACACTGAGCACATCGAGCCGCCATGGCCTTAGGTCGTCATCTCTTCCCAACCTCGGTTTTCATTTTTCAGAACCTAGATCTTATCTCCAATCACTGTCCATGTTGAAGGTGATGCAGAAATCAGAACTCCTTCCCCATGGCAAGAAACCTTGTGGTTGGCATGTTGTCCAACGTTCAGTGTCGTTGAAACCAGTGTGGCCCATGAGGCCCCGCCCATGCTCGCGGGCCTCATTGGTCACAAACACACATTGTGACCCTCAGGCTGAGCCCAGTCCTGAAGTAAGGCCACTCAGTGGCTGGATGAAGAGATAGCATATTGGGCTTGCCATGCCCCTAGGCCCCAATTTTTAACCATAGTTCGGAATGTCCCTTCAGTCTTCCCCACGGCTTTGCTTTGGAATTCCTCTTTTGGTGGGACACCTGAGGTAACAAACCTGAAATGAGTCCTCCCATCCCACAGATTGACGAAAAGCAATTGGGAATCGGGCCAAATCCTCAGAGAGGAAGATTCGTCCATGGCCCTTGAGGCCTCCCCGACATTCCACGGCCATCACTGATACAAAATCCAGAGACAAAAGCCTGAGCAATCGCCACAGACTCGCACTTTCTTCATATCCTGTAGAGTTCTTCTCATGGTTTGTAGATCGGGCCTGCCATACCTACGTCCCCAAACCTAAGCTGAGTTTGTGTTTTCAGACTTCTGTCCTCAAAGTCTTGGGCCACACACCCTCCAGGCTGGGCCCCTGGAGCCACACATTAGGACTGTGCCTACCAATCCATGGGAATTCTGCCCATTCCATGGTCCAAAATCGTACAAATTAGGAGAAACCTCCAACGACCCTTAGGCCATCCCAATAGTGTGGGTCACCCGGAACAAACAAGGGGTGTCTGACACCAGCTGATAATCGACCTCCACTCACACCATAGATGGATGTCCCCAGAGAAGAAGATTGAACCAGACAGGACCCTAGGCCATAATAGGATCCATTGCTATGGGTTACAGGCATGTGTCCTCAAAAGCCTGATTCCAATACGAGCATAGGGGTTTTCCTGAGGCACCCATCAGAACTCATCTCGTCTCCACAAGGAAACCTGTGCATGGGAGCCATGTCCAAAGCTTAGGAAAGTACTTCAGGTTGCCGGTGCCACCGCCCCATTCCAAGGCCCTCATGGACACAAAAACACATTAGGACACATCCTCAGGAAAGTCCATTTCAACTCAGCCACCGAGGTTGCTCCCGCAGAGCCATCAGATCTAAACTGTCTTGTTGCTAGGAGACAATTGGAATGCGAGGCGGGCTTCCCAGGCATCCATCCGCGAACGGTGCTCTGGAGTCATTCCATATGGGATGTCCTGGAGCTGTCCAACAGGTCTCAATTGTCCGGAAGAAGGAATCCTGGAAGGGGGCATCCCACAACTCCCAACGTGGGAAAACCTCAATGGTCTCGAGATTTCGCTCCCTTCATGAAGCGGCCGTCATGCTCAGAAACTCCCACCTGAGCCAACGTCTGATCCTCGCCCTGACTTCAGATGCATGAGATATTGGTTCAGATCTGCAGGGGGTACCTGCCGTGCCCTCGCCCTGAAACCCAAGTCTAGCTTGTCTTCTCAGACTTCCATCATCACACTCCTGGCCCCAAAGCCCTCAAGTTTGGCAATTCCGGACCCACAATGCAGCACTCTGCCTGCCCTCTAGAAGAAAAATGATTGCCTCATGAGCTGCCCAGGCACCTTAAATGAGGGTAAACCTACACAGCACTCGACTTTACCCAAATTATATAGTCTAACCTGGGCACTAATGCACTGTCGAACACATCCTGAGCCCGGACCTCCTGACCAACACCCAGAAAGCTGACCGCACACTGAGCACATAAAACCCGCCATGGCCTTAGGTCATCATCTCTTCCCTACCTCAGTTTTCAGGCTTCAGAACCGAGACCTTATCTCCAATCACTGCCCAGGGGTGAGTCTGATGCAGAAATCAGAACTCCTCCTTACCCATGGCAAGAACCCTTGTGGTTGGCACGTTGTCCAACGATCAGTGTAGGAGAAACCCTGAGGCCCCGCCCATTCTTGAGTGCGACGAGGGCATACACACGCATTGTGACCCTCAGCATGAGTCCTGTCCTCTAGTAAGTCCTCTCAGTGGCTGGACCATTAGATGTCATAATGGGCTTGACATGTCCCTAGGCCCCAATTTTTAACCAGATTTCTGATTGTCCAGTCGCCCCTCCTAGGGCTCTACTCTGAAATCCCTCATTTGGTGGGACACCTGAGGTTAAAAAAGAAAACAACAACAACAACAACAACAAAATAAAACGGACTTCTTCCAGCCCACAGAATGAACCCAAACTCTTTGGACGGGGCCATACCACCAGAGAGTAAGGCTTGTCCATTTCCCATGAAGTCACCCAGAAATTCCACGACCATGAGTGACACGATATCCCGAGACAAAAACTTGAGCAGGAGCCTCACACTCGCCCTTCTTTCAAATCCCGAAAAGTTCTCCTCATGGTCTGTAGATCAGTCCTGCCATACCTATGACCTGAAACATAAGCCGAGTTTGTGTTTTCAGACAACTGTCCAAAAAGGGCTGGACTACACAACCTACAGGCTCAGGCCCCTGGAGCCAAACCTGAGGACTGTACTTGCCCTCTCCAAGGGAATTGTGTGTGCCCATTCCAATGGCCACAACCCTTCTAAGAGGATAAACCTCCAAAGTCCCTGATATATCTCAATAGTGGTAGCTTCCCAGGAAAAACAGGGGCAATCTGAGCCCAAATGAGCCCCTACCTGCACTCAGACCCATAGACAGATGTCCTCAGAGGTAAAAAGGAATGAACAGGCCCCTAGGCACTAATCAGATCCATTGCTTTGGTTTCCAGGCATCTCTCCTCAGAGGCCTGGATTTCAAAAGCAGCATATAGCTGTTTCTTGTCTCACCCATCAGAAAACATCTCATCTACACATGGGAAACTTGCACGTTGGAGCTGTGTCAAAGCCTCTGTTTAGGAGAACCCTTTAGGGCCCCAGTGCCACCGCTTCATTCCAAGGTCTCCATAGACACAAAAGCACATTCGGACCCATCCCCAGGGGTGTGCCTTTCAACTCAGCATCCTCGGTAGCTCCCCACAGATCCAGGAGATCTAAACTGTCTTGTTGCTAGGAGACAATTGGAATGCGAGGTGGGCTACCCAGCCATCCATCCTTAGAACCCTGCTCAGAATCATTGGCCTGGAGCCAAACAACAGGTCTCAATTGTCCTGCCGAAGACTCTCTGCAGTTTGGAGCTTCTCACAACTCCCATCATGGGAAAACCCCCATGGCCTCGTGATGCCTCCCCATTCATGAAGGGGCCATCAGGGACAGAAACTCCAACCTGAGCGATCGTCTGATCCTCGCCCTGACTTCAGATGCACGAGATCTCGATTCAGGTGTGTAGATTGTGCCTGCCATGGCCTCACCCAGAAACCTAAGCCTAGCTTGTGTTCTCAGACTTTTGTCGCCAGACTACTGGCCCACAAGGCCTCCAGTTTGGCAATCCAGAACTAAAATGCAGCACTCTGCCTGCCCTCCAGATAAAAAACATTGTCCTCTGGGGCTACCCAGTAACCCCAAATGAGGATCAACCTGCACCGACCTTGGCTGTACCCCAAATACATAGGCTGACCAGGGCACTACTGCCCTTTCTGACACAGCCTGAGCCTGGACCCCCTGGCCCCTCCCAGACAGCTGGCCGCACACTGAGCACATCGAGCCGCCATGGCCTTAGGTCGTCATCTCTTCCCAACCTCGGTTTTCAGGTTTCAGAACCTAGACCTTATCTCCAATCACTGTCCATGTTGAAGGTGATGCAGAAATCAGAACTCCTTCCCCATGGCAAGAAACCTTGTGGTTGGCATGTTGTCCAACGTTCAGTGTCGTTGAAACCAGTGTGGCCCATGAGGCCCCGCCCATGCTCAAGGGCCACATTGGTCACAAACACACATTGTGACCCTCAGGCTGAGCCCAGTCCTCAAGTAAGGCCACTCAGTGGCTGGATGAAGAGATAGCATATTGGGCTTGCCATGCCCCTAGGCCCCAATTTTTAACCGTAGTTCGGATTGTCCCTTCAGTCTTCCCCACGGCTTTGCTTTGGAATTCCTCTTTTGGTGGGACACCTGAGGTAACAAAACTGAAATGAGTCCTCCCATCCCACAGATTGACGAAAAGCAATTGGGAATCGGGCCAAATCCTCAGAGAGGAAGATTCGTCCATGGCCCATGAGGCCTCCCCGACATTCCACGGCCAGCACTGATACAAGATCCAGAGACAAAAGCCTGAGCAATCGCCACAGACTGGCACTTTCTTCATATCCTGTAGAGTTCTTCTCATGGTTTGTAGATCGGGCCTGCCATACCTACGTCCCCAAACCTAAGCTGAGTTTGTGTTTTCAGACTTCTGTCCTCAAAGTCTTGGGCCACACACCCTCCAGGCTGGGCCCCTGGAGCCACACATTAGGACTGTGCCTACCAATCCATGGGAATTCTGCCCATTCCATGGTCCAAAATCGTACAAATTAGGAGAAACCTCCAACGACCCTTAGGCCATCCCAATAGTGTGGGTCACCCGGAACAAACAAGGGGTGTCTGACACCAGCTGATAATCGACCTCCACTCATACCATAGATGGATGTCCCCAGAGAAGAAGATTGAACCAGACAGGACCCTAGGCCATAATAGGATCCATTGCTATGGGTTACAGGCATGTGTCCTCAAAAGCCTGATTCCAATACGAGCATAGGGCTTTTCCTGAGGCACCCATCAGAACTCATCTCGTCTCCACAAGGAAACCTGTGCATGGGAGCCATGTCCAAAGCTTAGGAAAGTACTTCAGGTTGCCGGTGCCACCGCCCATTCCAAGGCCCTCATGGACACAAAAACACATTAGGACACATCCTCAGGAAAGTCCATTTCAACTCAGCCACCGAGGTTGCTCCCGCAGAGCCATCAGATCTAAACTGTCTTGTTGCTAGGAGACAATTGGAATGCGAGGCGGGCTTCCCAGGCATCCATCCGCGAACGGTGCTCTGGAGTCATTCCATATGGGATGTCCTGGAGCTGTCCAACAGGTCTCAATTGTCCCGAAGAAGGAATCCTGGAAGGGGGCATCCCACAACTCCCAACGTGGGAAAACCTCAATGGTCTCGAGATTCCGCTCCCTTCATGAAGCGGCCGTCATGCTCAGAAACTCCCACCTGAGCCAACGTCTGATCCTCGCCCTGACTTCAGATGCATGAGATATTGGTTCAGATCTGCAGGGGGTACCTGCCGTGCCCTCGCCCTGAAACCCAAGTCTAGCTTGTGTTCTCAGACTTCCATCCTCACACTCCTGGCCCCAAAGCCCTCAAGTTTGGCAATTCTGGACCCACAATGCAGCACTCTGCCTCCCCTCTAGAAAAAAAATGATTGCCTCATGAGCTGCCCAGGCACCTTAAATGAGGGTAAACCTACACAGCACTCGACTTTACCCAAATTATATAGTCTAACCTGGGCACTAATGCACTGTCGAACACATCCTGAGCCCGGACCTCCTGACCAACACCCAGAAAGCTGACCGCACACTGAGCACATAAAACCCGCCATGGCCTTAGGTCATCATCTCTTCCCTACCTCAGTTTTCAGGCTTCAGAACCGAGACCTTATCTCCAATCACTGCCCAGGGGTGAGTCTGATGCAGAAATCAGAACTCCTCCTTACCCATGGCAAGAACCCTTGTGGTTGGCACGTTGTCCAACGATCAGTGTAGGAGAAACCCTGAGGCCCCGCCCATTCTTGAGTGCGACGAGGGCATACACACGCATTGTGACCCTCAGCATGAGTCCTGTCCTCTAGTAAGTCCTCTCAGTGGCTGGACCATTAGATGTCATAATGGGCTTGACATGTCCCTAGGCCCCAATTTTTAACCAGATTTCTGATTGTCCAGTCGCCCCTCCTAGGGCTCTACTCTGAAATCCCTCATTTGGTGGGACACCTGAGGTTAAAAAAGAAAACAACAACAACAACAACAACAAAATAAAACGGACTTCTTCCAGCCCACAGAATGAACCCAAACTCTTTGGACGGGGCCAAACCACCAGAGAGTAAGACTCGTCCATTTCCCATGAAGTCACCCAGAAATTCCACGACCATGAGTGACACGATATCCCGAGACAAAAACTTGAGCAGGAGCCTCACACTCGCCCTTCTTTCAAATCCCGAAAAGTTCTCCTCATGGTCTGTAGATCAGTCGAGTTTGTGTTTTCAGACAACTGTCCAAAAAGGGCTGGACTACACAACCTACAGGCTCAGGCCCTGGAGCCAAACCTGAGGACTGTACTTGCCCTCTCCAAGGGAATTGTGTGTGCCCATTCCAATGGCCACAACCCTTCTAATAGGATAAACCTCCAAAGTCCCTGATATATCTCAATAGTGGTAGCTTCCCAGGAAAAACAGGGGCAATCTGAGCCCAAATGAGCCCCTACCTGCACTCAGACCCATAGACAGATGTCCTCAGAGGTAAAAAGGAAAGAACAGGCCCCTAGGCACTAATCAGATCCATTGCTTTGGTTTACAAGCATCTCTCCTCAAAGGCCTGGATTTCAAAAGCAGCATATAGCTGTTTCTTGTCTCACCCATCAGAAAACATCTCATCTACACATGGGAAACTTGCACGTAGGAGCTGTGTCAAAGCCTCTGTTTAGGAGAACCCTTTAGGGCCCCAGTGCCACCGCTTCATTCCAAGGTCTCCATAGACACAAAAGCACATTCGGACCCATCCCCAGGGGTGTGCATTTCAACTCAGCATCCTCGGTAGCTCCCCACAGATCCAGGAGATCTAAACTGTCTTGTTGCTAGGAGACAATTGGAATGCGAGGTGGGCTACCCAGCCATCCATCCTTAGAACCCTGCTCAGAATCATTGGCCTGGAGCCAAACAACAGGTCTCAATTGTCCTGCCGAAGACTCTCTGCAGTTTGGAGCTTCTCACAACTCCCATCATGGGAAAACCCCCATGGCCTCGTGATGCCCCCCCATTCATGAAGGGGCCATCAGGGACAGAAACTCCAACCTGAGCGATCGTCTGATACTCGCCCTGACTTCAGATGCACGAGATCTCGATTCAGGTCTGTAGATTGTGCCTGCCATGGCCTCACCCAGAAACCTAAGCCTAGCTTGTGTTCTCAGACTTTTGTCGTCAGAGTACTGGCCCACAAGGCCTCCAGTTTGGCAATCCAGAACTAAAATGCAGCACTCTGCCTGCCCTCCAGATAAAAAACATTGTCCTCTGGGGCTACCCAGTAACCCCAAATGAGGATCAACCTGCACCGACCTTGGCTGTACCCCAAATACATAGGCTGACCAGGGCACTAATGCCCTTTCTGACACAGCCTGAGCCTGGACCCCCTGGCCCCTCCCAGACAGCTGGCCGCACACTGAGCACATCGAGCCGCCATGGCCTTAGGTCGTCATCTCTTCCCAACCTCGGTTTTCAGGTTTCAGAACCTAGACCTTATCTCCAATCTCTGTCCATGTTGAAGGTGATGCAGAAATCAGAACTCCTTCCCCATGGCAAGAAACCTTGTGGTTGGCATGTTGTCCAACGTTCAGTGTCGTTGAAACCAGTGTGGCCCATGAGGCCCCGCCCATGCTCGCGGGCCACATTGGTCACAAACACACATTGTGACCCTCAGGCTGAGCCCAGTCCTCAAGTAAGGCCACTCAGTGGCTGGATGAAGAGATAGCATATTGGGCTTGCCATGCCCCTAGGCCCCAATTTTTAACCGTAGTTCGGATTGTCCCTTCAGTCTTCCCCACTTCTTTGCTTTGGAATTCCTCTTTTGGTGGGACACCTGAGGTAACAAAACTGAAATGAGTCCTCCCATCCCACAGATTGACGAAAAGCAATTGGGAATCGGGCCAAATCCTCAGAGAGGAAGATTCGTCCATGGCCCATGAGGCCTCCCCGACATTCCACGGCCATCACTGATACAAAATCCAGAGACAAAAGCCTGAGCAATCGCCACAGACTCGCACTTTCTTCATATCCTGTAGAGTTCTTCTCATGCTTTGTAGATCGGGCCTGCCATACCTACGTCCCCAAACCTAAGCTGAGTTTGTGTTTTCAGACTTCTGTCCTCAAAGTCTTGGGCCACACACCCTCCAGGCTGGGCCCCTGGAGCCACACATTAGGACTGTGCCTACCAATCCATGGGAATTCTGCCCATTCCATGGTCCAAAATCGTACAAATTAGGAGAAACCTCCAACGACCCTTAGGCCATCCCAATAGTGTGGGTCACCCGGAACAAACAAGGGGTGTCTGACACCAGCTGATAATCGACCTCCACTCATACCATAGATGGATGTCCCCAGAGAAGAAGATTGAACCAGACAGGACCCTAGGCCATAATAGGATCCATTGCTATGGGTTACAGGCATGTGTCCTCAAAAGCCTGATTCCAATACGAGCATAGGGGTTTTCCTGAGGCACCCATCAGAACTCATCTCGTCTCCACAAGGAAACCTGTGCATGGGAGCCATGTCCAAAGCTTAGGAAAGTACTTCAGGTTGCCGGTGCCACCGCCCATTCCAAGGCCCTCATGGACACAAAAACACATTAGGACACATCCTCAGGAAAGTCCATTTCAACTCAGCCACCGAGGTTGCTCCCGCAGAGCCATCAGATCTAAACTGTCTTGTTGCTAGGAGACAATTGGAATGCGAGGCGGGCTTCCCAGGCATCCATCCGCGAACGGTGCTCTGGAGTCATTCCATATGGGATGTCCTGGAGCTGTCCAACAGGTCTCAATTGTCCCGAAGAAGGAATCCTGGAAGGGGGCATCCCACAACTCCCAACGTGGGAAAACCTCAATGGTCTCGAGATTCCGCTCCCTTCATGAAGCGGCCGTCATGCTCAGAAACTCCCACCTGAGCCAACGTCTGATCCTCGCCCTGACTTCAGATGCATGAGATATTGGTTCAGATCTGCAGGGGGTACCTGCCGTGCCCTCGCCCTGAAACCCAAGTCTAGCTTGTGTTCTCAGACTTCCATCCTCACACTCCTGGCCCCAAAGCCCTCAAGTTTGGCAATTCTGGACCCACAATGCAGCACTCTGCCTCCCCTCTAGAAAAAAAATGATTGCCTCATGAGCTGCCCAGGCACCTTAAATGAGGGTAAACCTACACAGCACTCGACTTTACCCAAATTATATAGTCTAACCTGGGCACTAATGCACTGTCGAACACATCCTGAGCCCGGACCTCCTGACCAACACCCAGAAAGCTGACCGCACACTGAGCACATAAAACCCGCCATGGCCTTAGGTCATCATCTCTTCCCTACCTCAGTTTTCAGGCTTCAGAACCGAGACCTTATCTCCAATCACTGCCCAGGGGTGAGTCTGATGCAGAAATCAGAACTCCTCCTTACCCATGGCAAGAACCCTTGTGGTTGGCACGTTGTCCAACGATCAGTGTAGGAGAAACCCTGAGGCCCCGCCCATTCTTGAGTGCGACGAGGGCATACACACGCATTGTGACCCTCAGCATGAGTCCTGTCCTCTAGTAAGTCCTCTCAGTGGCTGGACCATTAGATGTCATAATGGGCTTGACATGTCCCTAGGCCCCAATTTTTAACCAGATTTCTGATTGTCCAGTCGCCCCTCCTAGGGCTCTACTCTGAAATCCCTCATTTGGTGGGACACCTGAGGTTAAAAAAGAAAACAACAACAACAACAACAACAAAATAAAACGGACTTCTTCCAGCCCACAGAATGAACCCAAACTCTTTGGACGGGGCCAAACCACCAGAGAGTAAGACTCGTCCATTTCCCATGAAGTCACCCAGAAATTCCACGACCATGAGTGACACGATATCCCGAGACAAAAACTTGAGCAGGAGCCTCACACTCGCCCTTCTTTCAAATCCCGAAAAGTTCTCCTCATGGTCTGTAGATCAGTCGAGTTTGTGTTTTCAGACAACTGTCCAAAAAGGGCTGGACTACACAACCTACAGGCTCAGGCCCTGGAGCCAAACCTGAGGACTGTACTTGCCCTCTCCAAGGGAATTGTGTGTGCCCATTCCAATGGCCACAACCCTTCTAATAGGATAAACCTCCAAAGTCCCTGATATATCTCAATAGTGGTAGCTTCCCAGGAAAAACAGGGGCAATCTGAGCCCAAATGAGCCCCTACCTGCACTCAGACCCATAGACAGATGTCCTCAGAGGTAAAAAGGAAAGAACAGGCCCCTAGGCACTAATCAGATCCATTGCTTTGGTTTACAAGCATCTCTCCTCAAAGGCCTGGATTTCAAAAGCAGCATATAGCTGTTTCTTGTCTCACCCATCAGAAAACATCTCATCTACACATGGGAAACTTGCACGTAGGAGCTGTGTCAAAGCCTCTGTTTAGGAGAACCCTTTAGGGCCCCAGTGCCACCGCTTCATTCCAAGGTCTCCATAGACACAAAAGCACATTCGGACCCATCCCCAGGGGTGTGCATTTCAACTCAGCATCCTCGGTAGCTCCCCACAGATCCAGGAGATCTAAACTGTCTTGTTGCTAGGAGACAATTGGAATGCGAGGTGGGCTACCCAGCCATCCATCCTTAGAACCCTGCTCAGAATCATTGGCCTGGAGCCAAACAACAGGTCTCAATTGTCCTGCCGAAGACTCTCTGCAGTTTGGAGCTTCTCACAACTCCCATCATGGGAAAACCCCCATGGCCTCGTGATGCCCCCCCATTCATGAAGGGGCCATCAGGGACAGAAACTCCAACCTGAGCGATCGTCTGATCCTCGCCCTGACTTCAGATGCACGAGATCTCGATTCAGGTCTGTAGATTGTGCCTGCCATGGCCTCACCCAGAAACCTAAGCCTAGCTTGTGTTCTCAGACTTTTGTCGTCAGAGTACTGGCCCACAAGGCCTCCAGTTTGGCAATCCAGAACTAAAATGCAGCACTCTGCCTGCCCTCCAGATAAAAAACATTGTCCTCTGGGGCTACCCAGTAACCCCAAATGAGGATCAACCTGCACCGACCTTGGCTGTACCCCAAATACATAGGCTGACCAGGGCACTAATGCCCTTTCTGACACAGCCTGAGCCTGGACCCCCTGGCCCCTCCCAGACAGCTGGCCGCACACTGAGCACATCGAGCCGCCATGGCCTTAGGTCGTCATCTCTTCCCAACCTCGGTTTTCAGGTTTCAGAACCTAGACCTTATCTCCAATCTCTGTCCATGTTGAAGGTGATGCAGAAATCAGAACTCCTTCCCCATGGCAAGAAACCTTGTGGTTGGCATGTTGTCCAACGTTCAGTGTCGTTGAAACCAGTGTGGCCCATGAGGCCCCGCCCATGCTCGCGGGCCACATTGGTCACAAACACACATTGTGACCCTCAGGCTGAGCCCAGTCCTCAAGTAAGGCCACTCAGTGGCTGGATGAAGAGATAGCATATTGGGCTTGCCATGCCCCTAGGCCCCAATTTTTAACCGTAGTTCGGATTGTCCCTTCAGTCTTCCCCACTTCTTTGCTTTGGAATTCCTCTTTTGGTGGGACACCTGAGGTAACAAAACTGAAATGAGTCCTCCCATCCCACAGATTGACGAAAAGCAATTGGGAATCGGGCCAAATCCTCAGAGAGGAAGATTCGTCCATGGCCCATGAGGCCTCCCCGACATTCCACGGCCATCACTGATACAAAATCCAGAGACAAAAGCCTGAGCAATCGCCACAGACTCGCACTTTCTTCATATCCTGTAGAGTTCTTCTCATGCTTTGTAGATCGGGCCTGCCATACCTACGTCCCCAAACCTAAGCTGAGTTTGTGTTTTCAGACTTCTGTCCTCAAAGTCTTGGGCCACACACCCTCCAGGCTGGGCCCCTGGAGCCACACATTAGGACTGTGCCTACCAATCCATGGGAATTCTGCCCATTCCATGGTCCAAAATCGTACAAATTAGGAGAAACCTCCAACGACCCTTAGGCCATCCCAATAGTGTGGGTCACCCGGAACAAACAAGGGGTGTCTGACACCAGCTGATAATCGACCTCCACTCATACCATAGATGGATGTCCCCAGAGAAGAAGATTGAACCAGACAGGACCCTAGGCCATAATAGGATCCATTGCTATGGGTCACAGGCATGTGTCCTCAAAAGCCTGATTCCAATACGAGCATAGGGGTTTTCCTGAGGCACCCATCAGAACTCATCTCGTCTCCACAAGGAAACCTGTGCATGGGAGCCATGTCCAAAGCTTAGGAAAGTACTTCAGGTTGCCGGTGCCACCGCCCCATTCCAAGGCCCTCATGGACACAAAAACACATTAGGACACATCCTCAGGAAAGTCCATTTCAACTCAGCCACCGAGGTTGCTCCCGCAGAGCCATCAGATCTAAACTGTCTTGTTGCTAGGAGACAATTGGAATGCGAGGCGGGCTTCCCAGGCATCCATCCGCGAACGGTGCTCTGGAGTCATTCCATATGGGATGTCCTGGAGCTGTCCAACAGGTCTCAATTGTCCGGAAGAAGGAATCCTGGAAGGGGGCATCCCACAACTCCCAACGTGGGAAAACCTCAATGGTCTCGAGATTCCGCTCCCTTCATGAAGCGGCCGTCATGCTCAGAAACTCCCACCTGAGCCAACGTCTGATCCTCGCCCTGACTTCAGATGCATGAGATATTGGTTCAGATCTGCAGGGGGTACCTGCCGTGCCCTCGCCCTGAAACCCAAGTCTAGCTTGTCTTCTCAGACTTCCATCCTCACACTCCTGGCCCCAAAGCCCTCAAGTTTGGCAATTCCGGACCCACAATGCAGCACTCTGCCTGCCCTCTAGAAAAAAAATGATTGCCTCATGAGCTGCCCAGGCACCTTAAATGAGGGTAAACCTACACAGCACTCGACTTTACCCAAATTATATAGTCTAACCTGGGCACTAATGCACTGTCGAACACATCCTGAGCCCGGACCTCCTGACCAACACCCAGAAAGCTGACCGCACACTGAGCACATAAAACCCGCCATGGCCTTAGGTCATCATCTCTTCCCTACCTCAGTTTTCAGGCTTCAGAACCGAGACCTTATCTCCAATCACTGCCCAGGGGTGAGTCTGATGCAGAAATCAGAACTCCTCCTTACCCATGGCAAGAACCCTTGTGGTTGGCACGTTGTCCAACGATCAGTGTAGGAGAAACCCTGAGGCCCCGCCCATTCTTGAGTGCGACGAGGGCATACACACGCATTGTGACCCTCAGCATGAGTCCTGTCCTCTAGTAAGTCCTCTCAGTGGCTGGACCATTAGATGTCATAATGGGCTTGACATGTCCCTAGGCCCCAATTTTTAACCAGATTTCTGATTGTCCAGTCGCGCCTCCTAGGGCTCTACTCTGAAATCCCTCATTTGGTGGGACACCTGAGGTTAAAAAAGAAAACAACAACAACAACAACAACAAAATAAAACGGACTTCTTCCAGCCCACAGAATGAACCCAAACTCTTTGGACGGGGCCAAACCACCAGAGAGTAAGACTCGTCCATTTCCCATGAAGTCACCCAGAAATTCCACGACCATGAGTGACACGATATCCCGAGACAAAAACTTGAGCAGGAGCCTCACACTCGCCCTCCTTTCAAATCCTGAAAAGTTCTCCTCATGGTCTGTAGATCAGTCCTGCCATACCTATGACCTGAAACATAAGCCGAGTTTGTGTTTTCAGACAACTGTCCAAAAAGGGCTGGACTACACAACCTACAGGCTCAGGCCAATGGAACCAAACCTGAGGACTGTACTTGCCCTCTTCAAGGGAATTGTGTGTGCCCATTCCAATGGCCACAACCCTTCTAATAGGATAAACCTCCAAAGTCCCTGATATATCTCAATAGTGGTAGCTTCCCAGGAAAAACAGGGGCCATCTGAGCCCAAATGAGCCCCTACCTGCACTCAGACCCATAGACAGATGTCCTCAGAGGTAAAAAGGAAAGAACAGGCCCCTAGGCACTAATCAGATCCATTGCTTTGGTTTCCAGGCATCTCTCCTCAGAGGCCTGGATTTCAAAAGCAGCATATAGCTGTTTCTTGCCTCACCCATCAGAAAACATCTCATCTACACATTGGAAACTTGCACGTTGGAGCTGTGTCAAAGCCTCTGTTTAGGAGAACCCTTTAGGGCCCCAGTGCCACCGCTTCATTCCAAGGTCTCCATAGACACAAAAGCACATTCGGACCCATCCCCAGGGGTGTGCATTTCAACTCAGCATCCTCGGTAGCTCCCCACAGATCCAGGAGATCTAAACTGTCTTGTTGCTAGGAGACAATTGGAATGCGAGGTGGGCTACCCAGCCATCCATCCTTAGAACCCTGCTCAGAATCATTGGCCTGGAGCCAAACAACAGGTCTCAATTGTCCTGCCGAAGACTCTCTGCAGTTTGGAGCTTCTCACAACTCCCATCATGGGAAAACCCCCATGGCCTCGTGATGCCCCCCCATTCATGAAGGGGCCATCAGGGACAGAAACTCCAACCTGAGCGATCGTCTGATACTCGCCCTGACTTCAGATGCACGAGATCTCGATTCAGGTCTGTAGATTGTGCCTGCCATGGCCTCACCCAGAAACCTAAGCCTAGCTTGTGTTCTCAGACTTTTGTCGTCAGACTACTGGCCCACAAGGCCTCCAGTTTGGCAATCCAGAACTAAAATGTAGCACTCTGCCTGCCCTCCAGATAAAAAACATTGTCCTCTGGGGCTACCCAGTAACCCCAAATGAGGATCAACCTGCACCGACCTTGGCTGTACCCCAAATACATAGGCTGACCAGGGCACTAATGCCCTTTCTGACACAGCCTGAGCCTGGACCCCCTGGCCCCTCCCAGACAGCTGGCCGCACACTGAGCACATCGAGCCGCCATGGCCTTAGGTCGTCATCTCTTCCCAACCTCGGTTTTCAGGTTTCAGAACCTAGACCTTATCTCCAATCACTGTCCATGTTGAAGGTGATGCAGAAATCAGAACTCCTTCCCCATGGCAAGAAACCTTGTGGTTGGCATGTTGTCCAACGTTCAGTGTCGTTGAAACCAGTGTGGCCCATGAGGCCCCGCCCATGCTGGCGGGCCACATTGGTCACAAACACACATTGTGACCCTCAGGCTGAGCCCAGTCCTCAAGTAAGGCCACTCAGTGGCTGGATGAAGAGATAGCATATTGGGCTTGCCATGCCCCTAGGCCCCAATTTTTAACCGTAGTTCGGATTGTCCCTTCAGTCTTCCCCACTTCTTTGCTTTGGAATTCCTCTTTTGGTGGGACACCTGAGGTAACAAAACTGAAATGAGTCCTCCCATCCCACAGATTGACGAAAAGCAATTGGGAATCGGGCCAAATCCTCAGAGAGGAAGATTCGTCCATGGCCCATGAGGCCTCCCCGACATTCCACGGCCATCACTGATACAAAATCCAGAGACAAAAGCCTGAGCAATCGCCACAGACTCGCACATTCTTCATATCCTGTAGAGTTCTTCTCATGGTTTGTAGATCGGGCCTGCCATACCTACGTCCCCAAACCTAAGCTGAGTTTGTGTTTTCAGACTTCTGTCCTCAAAGTCTTGGGCCACACACCCTCCAGGCTGGGCCCCTGGAGCCACACATTAGGACTGTGCCTACCAATCCATGGGAATTCTGCCCATTCCATGGTCCAAAATCGTACAAATTAGGAGAAACCTCCAACGACCCTTAGGCCATCCCAATAGTGTGGGTCACCCGGAACAAACAAGGGGTCTCTGACACCAGCTGATAATCGAGCTCCACTCATACCATAGATGGATGTCCCCAGAGAAGAAGATTGAACCAGACAGGACCCTAGGCCATAATAGGATGCATTGCTATGGGTTACAGGCATGTGTCCTCAAAAGCCTGATTCCAATACGAGCATAGGGGTTTTCCTGAGGCACCCATCAGAACTCATCTCGTCTCCACAAGGAAACCTGTGCATGGGAGCCATGTCCAAAGCTTAGGAAAGTACTTCAGGTTGCCGGTGCCACCGCCCCATTCCAAGGCCCTCATGGACACAAAAACACATTAGGACACATCCTCAGGAAAGTCCATTTCAACACAGCCCCCGAGTTTGCTCCCGCAGAGCCATCAGATCTAAACTGTCTTGTTGCTAGGAGACAATTGGAATGCGAGGCGGGCTTCCCAGGCATCCATCCGCGAACGGTGCTCTGGAGTCATTCCATATGGGATGTCCTGGAGCTGTCCAACAGGTCTCAATTGTCCGGAAGAAGGAATCCTGGAAGGGGGCATCCCACAACTCCCAACGTGGGAAAACCTCAATGGTCTCGAGATTCCGCTCCCTTCATGAAGCGGCCGTCATGCTCAGAAACTCCCACCTGAGCCAACGTCTGATCCTCGCCCTGACTTCAGATGCATGAGATATTGGTTCAGATCTGCAGGGGGTACCTGCCGTGCCCTCGCCCTGAAACCCAAGTCTAGCTTGTCTTCTCAGACTTCCATCCTCACACTCCTGGCCCCAAAGCCCTCAAGTTTGGCAATTCTGGACCCACAATGCAGCACTCTGCCTGCCCTCTAGAAAAAAAATGATTGCCTCATGAGCTGCCCAGGCACCTTAAATGAGGGTAAACCTACACAGCACTCGACTTTACCCAAATTATATAGTCTAACCTGGGCACTAATGCACTGTCGAACACATCCTGAGCCCGGACCTCCTGACCAACACCCAGAAAGCTGACCGCACACTGAGCACATAAAACCCGCCATGGCCTTAGGTCATCATCTCTTCCCTACCTCAGTTTTCAGGCTTCAGAACCGAGACCTTATCTCCAATCACTGCCCAGGGGTGAGTCTGATGCAGAAATCAGAACTCCTCCTTACCCATGGCAAGAACCCTTGTTTTTGGCACGTTGTCCAACGATCAGTGTAGGAGAAACCCTGAGGCCCCGCCCATTCTTGAGTGCGACGAGGGCATACACACGCATTGTGACCCTCAGCATGAGTCCTGTCCTCTAGTAAGTCCTCTCAGTGGCTGGACCATTAGATGTCATAATGGGCTTGGCATGTCCCTAGGCCCCAATTTTTAACCAGATTTCTGATTGTCCAGTCGCCCCTCCTAGGGCTCTACTCTGAAATCCCTCATTTGGTGGGACACCTGAGGTTAAAAAAGAAAACAACAACAACAACAACAACAAAATAAAACGGACTTCTTCCAGCCCACAGAATGAACCCAAACTCTTTGGACGGGGCCAAACCACCAGAGAGTAAGACTCGTCCATTTCCCATGAAGTCACCCAGAAATTCCACGACCATGAGTGACACGATATCCCGAGACAAAAACTTGAGCAGGAGCCTCACACTCGCCCTTCTTTCAAATCCCGAAAAGTTCTCCTCATGGTCTGTAGATCAATCCTGCCATACCTATGACCTGAAACATAAGCCGAGTTTGTGTTTTCAGACAACTGTCCAAAAAGGGCTGGACTACACAACCTACAGGCTCAGGTCCCTGGAGCCAAACCTGAGGACTGTACTTGCCCTCTCCAAGGGAATTGTGTGTGCCCATTCCAATGGCCACAACCCTTCTAATAGGATAAACCTCCAAAGTCCCTGATATATCTCAATAGTGGTAGCTTCCCAGGAAAAACAGGGGCAATCTGAGCCCAAATGAGCCCCTACCTGCACTCAGACCCATAGACAGATGTCCTCAGAGGTAAAAAGGAAAGAACAGGCCCCTAGGCACTAATCAGATCCATTGCTTTGGTTTCCAGGCATCTCTCCTCAGAGGCCTGGATTTCAAAAGCAGCATATAGCTGTTTCTTGTCTCACCCATCAGAAAACATCTCATCTACACATGGAAAACTTGCACGTTGGAGCTGTGTCAAAGCCTCTGTTTAGGAGAACCCTTTAGGGCCCCAGTGCCACCGCTTCATTCCAAGGTCTCCATAGACACAAAAGCACATTCGGACCCATCCCCAGGGGTGTGCATTTCAACTCAGCATCCTCGGTAGCTCCCCACAGATCCAGGAGATCTAAACTGTCTTGTTGCTAGGAGACAATTGGAATGCGAGGTGGGCTACCCAGCCATCCATCCTTAGAACCCTGCTCAGAATCATTGGCCTGGAGCCAAACAACAGGTCTCAATTGTCCTGCCGAAGACTCTCTGCAGTTTGGAGCTTCTCACAACTCCCATCATGGGAAAACCCCCATGGCCTCGTGATGCCCCCCCATTCATGAAGGGGCCATCAGGGACAGAAACTCCAACCTGAGTGATCGTCTGATCCTCGCCCTGACTTCAGATGCACGAGATCTCGATTCAGGTCTGTAGATTGTGCCTGCCATGGCCTCACCCAGAAACCTAAGCCTAGCTTGTGTCCTCAGACTTTTGTCGTCAGACTACTGGCCCACAAGGCCTCCAGTTTGGCAATCCAGAACTAAAATGCAGCACTCTGCCTGCCCTCCAGATAAAAAACATTGTCCTCTGGGGCTACCCAGTAACCCCAAATGAGGATCAACCTGCACCGACCTTGGCTGTACCCCAAATACATAGGCTGACCAGGGCACTAATGCCCTTTCTGACACAGCCTGAGCCTGGACCTCCTGGCCCCTCCCAGACAGCTGGCCGCACACTGAGCACATCGAGCCGCCATGAGCCTTAGGTCGTCATCTCTTCCCAACCTCGGTTTTCAGGTTTCAGAACCTTGACCTTATCTCCAATCACTGTCCATGTTGAAGGTGATGCAGAAATCAGAACTCCTTCCCCATGGCAAGAAACCTTGTGGTTGGCATGTTGTCCAACGTTCAGTGTCGTTGAAACCAGTGTGGCCCATGAGGCCCCGCCCATGCTGGCGGGCCACATTGGTCACAAACACACATTGTGACCCTCAGGCTGAGCCCAGTCCTCAAGTAAGGCCACTCAGTGGCTGGATGAAGAGATAGCATATTGGGCTTGCCATGCCCCTAGGCCCCAATTTTTAACCATAGTTCGGATTGTCCCTTCAGGCTTCCCCACGGCTTTGCTTTGGAATTCCTCTTTTGGTGGGACACGTGAGGTAACCAAACTGAAATGAGTCCTCCCATCCCACAGATAGACGAAAAGTAATTGGGAATCGGGCCAAATCCTCAGAGAGGAAGATTCGTCCATGGCCCATGAGGCCTCTGTGACATTCCACGGCCATCACTGATACAAAATCCAGAGACAAAAGCCTGAGCAATCGCCACAGACTCGAACTTTCTTCATATCCTGTAGAGTTCTTCTCATGGTTTGTAGATCGGGCCTGCCATACCTACGTCCCCAAACCTAAGCTGAGTTTGTGTTTTCAGACTTCTGTCCTCAAAGTCTTGGGCCACACACCCTCCAGGCTGGGGCCCTGGTGCCACACATTAGGACTGTGCCTACCAATCCATGGGAATTCTGCCCATTCCATGGTCCAAAATCGTACAAATTAGGAGAAACCTCCAACGACCCTTAGGCCATCCCAATAGTGTGGGTCACCCGGAACAAACAAGGGGTGTCTGACACCGGCTGATAATCGACCTCCACTCATACCATAGATGGATGTCCCCAGAGAAGAAGATTGAACCAGACAGGACCCTAGGCCATAATAGGATCCATTGCTATGGGTTACAGGCATGTGTCCTCAAAAGCCTGATTCCAATACGAGCATAGGGGTTTTCCTGAGGCACCCATCAGAACTCATCTCGTCTCCACAAGGAAACCTGTGCATGGGAGCCATGTCCAAAGCTTAGGAAAGTACTTCAGGTTGCCGGTGCCACCGCCCCATTCCAAGGCCCTCATGGACACAAAAACACATTAGGACACATCCTCAGGAAAGTCCATTTCAACTCAGCCACCGAGGTTGCTCCCGCAGAGCCATCAGATCTAAACTGTCTTGTTGCTAGGAGACAATTGGAATGCGAGGCGGGCTTCCCAGGCATCCATCCGCGAACGGTGCTCTGGAGTCATTCCATATGGGATGTCCTGGAGCTGTCCAACAGGTCTCAATTGTCCGGAAGAAGGAATCCTGGAAGGGAGCATCCCACAACTCCCAACGTGGGAAAATCTCAATGGTCTCGAGATTCCGCTCCCTTCATGAAGCGGCCATCATGCTCAGAAACTCCCACCTGAGCCAACGTCTGATCCTCGCCCTGACTTCAGATGCATGAGATATTGGTTCAGATCTGCAGGGGGTACCTGCCGTGCCCTCGCCCTGAAACCCAAGTCTAGCTTGTCTTCTCAGACTTCCATCCTCACACTCCTGGCCCCAAAGCCCTCAAGTTTGGCAATTCCGGACCCACAATGCAGCACTCTGCCTGCCCTCTAGAAAAAAAATGATTGCCCCATGAGCTGCCCAGGCACCTTAAATGCGGGTAAACCTACACAGCACTCGACTTTACCCAAATTATATAGTCTAACCTGGGCACTAATGCACTGTCTTACACATCCTGAGCCCGGACCTCCTGACAACACCCAGAAAGCTGACCGCACCCTGAGCACATAAAACCCGCCATGGCCTTAGGTCATCATCTCTTCCCTACCTCAGTTTTCAGACTTCAGAACCGAGACCTTATCTCCAATCACTGCCCAGGGGTGAGTCTGATGCAGAAATCAGAACTCCTCCTTACCCATGGCAAGAACCCTTGTGGTTGGCACGTTGTCCAACGATCAGTGTAGGAGAAACCCTGAGGCCCCGCCCATTCTTGAGTGCGACGAGGGCATACACACGCATTGTGACCCTCAGCATGAGTCCTGTCCTCTAGTAAGTCCTCTCAGTGGCTGGACCATTAGATGTCCTAATGGGCTTGACATGTCCCTAGGCCCCAATTTTTAACCAGATTTCTGATTGTCCAGTCGCCCCTCCTAGGGATCTACTCTGAAATCCCTCATTTGGTGGGACACCTGAGGTTAAAAATGAAAACAACAACAACAACAACAACACAAAATAAAACGGACTTCTTCCAGCCCACAGAATGAACCCAAACTCTTTGGACGGGGCCAAACCACCAGAGAGTAAGACTCGTCCATTTCCCATGAAGTCACCCAGAAATTCCACGACCATGAGTGACACGATATCCCGAGACAAAAACTTGAGCAGGAGCCTCACACTCGCCCTTCTTTCAAATCCCGAAAAGTTCTCCTCATGGTCTGTAGATCAGTCCTGCCATACCTATGACCTGAAACATAAGCCGAGTTTGTGTTTTCAGACAACTGTCCAAAAAGGGCTGGACTACACAACCTACAGGCTCAGGCCCCTGGAGCCAAACCTGAGGACTGTACTTGCCCTCTCCAAGGGAATTGTGTGTGCCCATTCCAATGGCCACAACCCTTCTAATAGGATAAACCTCCAAAGCCCCTGATATATCTCAATAGTGGTAGCTTCCCAGGAAAAACAGGGGCAAACTGAGCCCAAATGAGCCCCTACCTGCACTCAGACCCATAGACAGATGTCCTCAGAGGTAAAAAGGAAAGAACAGGCCCCTAGGCACTAATCAGATCCATTGCTTTGGTTTGCAGGCATCTCTCCTCAGAGGCCTGGATTTCAAAAGCAGCATATAGCTGTTTCTTGTCTCACCCATCAGAAAACATCTCATCTACACATGGGAAACTTGCACGTTGGAGCTGTTAAAGCCTCTGTTTAGGAGAACCCTTTAGGGCCCCAGTGCCACCGCTTCATTCCAAGGTCTCCATAGACACAAAACATATTCGGAACCATCCCCAGGGGTGTGCATTTCAACTCAGCATCCTCGGTAGCTCCCCACAGATCCAGGAGATCTAAACTGTCTTGTTGCTAGGAGACAATTGGAATGCGAGGTGGGCTACCCAGCCATCCATCCTTAGAACCCTGCTCAGAATCATTGGCCTGGAGCCAAACAACAGGTCTCAATTGTCCTGCCGAAGACTCTCTGCAGTTTGGAGCTTCTCACACCTCCCATCATGGGAAAAACCCCATGGCCTCGTGATGCCCCCCCATTCATGAAGGGGCCATCAGGGACAGAAACTCCAACCTGAGTGATCGTCTGATCCTCGCCCTGACTTCAGATGCACGAGATCTCGATTCAGGTCTGTAGATTGTGCCTGCCATGGCCTCACCCAGAAACCTAAGCCTAGCTTGTGTTCTCAGACTTTTGTCGTCAGACTACTGGCCCACAAGGCCTCCAGTTTGGCAATCCAGAACTAAAATGCAGCACTCTGCCTGCCCTCCAGATAAAAAACATTGTCCTCTGGGGCTACCCAGTAACCCCAAATGAGGATCAACCTGCACCGACCTTGGCTGTACCCCAAATACATAGGCTGACCAGGGCACTAATGCCCTTTCTGACACAGCCTGAGCCTGGACCCCCTGGCCCCTCCCAGACAGCTGGCCGCACACTGAGCACATCGAGCCGCCATGGCCTTAGGTCATCATCTCTTCCCAACCTCGGTTTTCAGGTTTCAGAACCTAGACCTTATCTCCAATCACTGTCCATGTTGAAGGTGATGCAGAAATCAGAACTCCTTCCCCATGGCAAGAAACCTTGTGGTTGGCATGTTGTCCAACGTTCAGTGTCGTTGAAACCAGTGTGGCCCATGAGTCCCCGCCCATGCTCGCGGGCCACATTGGTCACAAACACACATTGTGACCCTCAGGCTGAGCCCAGTCCTCAAGTAAGGCCACTCAGTGGCTGGATGAAGAGATAGCATATTGGGCTTGCCATGCCCCTAGGCCCCAATTTTTAACCATAGTTCTGATTGTCCCTTCAGTCTTCCCCACGGCTTTGCTTTGGAATTCCTCTTTTGGTGGGACACCTGAGGTAACAAAACTGAAATGAGTCCTCCCATCCCACAGATTGACGAAAAGCAATTGGGAGTCGGGCCAAATCCTCAGAGAGGAAGATTCGTCCATGGCCCATGAGGCCTCCCCGACATTCCACGGCCATCACTGATACAAAATCCAGAGACAAAAGCCTGAGCAATCGCCACAGACTCGCACTTTCTTCATATCCTGTAGAGTTCTTCTCATGGTTTGTAGATCGGGCCTGCCATACCTACTTCCCCAAACCTAAGCTGAGTTTGTGTTTTCAGACTTCTGTCCTCAAAGTCTTGGGCCACACACCCTCCAGGCTGGGCCCCTGGAGCCACACATTAGGACTGTGCCTACCAATCCATGGGAATTCTGCCCATTCCATGGTCCAATATCGTACAAATTAGGAGAAACCTCCAACGACCCTTAGGCCATCCCAATAGTGTGGGTCACCCGGAACAAACAAGGGGTGTCTGACACCAGCTGATAATCGACCTCCACTCATACCATAGATGGATGTCCCCAGAGAAGAAGATTGAACCAGACAGGACCCTAGGCCATAATAGGATCCATTGCTATGGGTTACAGGCATGTGTCCTCAAAAGCCTGATTCCAATACGAGCATAGGGGTTTTCCTGAGGCACCCATCAGATCTCATCTCGTCTCCACAAGGAAACCTGTGCATGGGAGCCATGTCCAAAGCTTAGGAAAGTACTTCAGGTTGCCGGTGCCACCGCCCCATTCCAAGGCCCTCATGGACACAAAAACACATTAGGACACATCCTCAGGAAAGTCCATTTCAACTCAGCCCCCGAGGTTGCTCCCGCAGAGCCATCAGATCTAAACTGTCTTGTTGCTAGGAGACAATTGGAATGCGAGGCGTGCTTCCCAGGCATCCATCCGCGAACGGTGCTCTGGAGTCATTCCATATGGGATGTCCTGGAGCTGTCCAACAGGTCTCAATTGTCCGGAAGAAGTAATCCTGGAAGAGGGAATCCCACAACTCCCAACGTGGGAAAACCTCAATGGTCACGAGATTCCGCTCCCTTCATGAAGCGGCCGTCATGCTCAGAAACTCCCACCTGAGCCAACGTCTGATCCTCGCCCTGACTTCCGATGCATGAGATATTGGTTCAGATCTGCAGGGGGTACCTGCCGTGCCCTCGCCCTGAAACCCAAGTCTAGCTTGTCTTCTCAGACTTCCATCCTCACACTCCTGGCCCCAAAGCCCTCAAGTTTGGCAATTCCGGACCCACAATGCAGCACTCTGCCTGCCCTCTAGAAAAAAAATGATTGCCACATGAGCTGCCCAGGCACCTTAAATGAGGGTAAACCTACACAGCACTCGACTTTACCCAAATTATATAGTCTAACCTGGGCACTAATGCACTGTCGAACACATCCTGAGCCCGGACCTCCTGACCAACACCCAGAAAGCTGACCGCACACTGAGCACATAAAACCCGCCATGGCCTTAGGTCATCATCTCTTCCCTACCTCAGTTTTCAGGCTTCAGAACCGAGACCTTATCTCCAATCACTGCCCAGGGGTGAGTCTGATGCAGAAATCAGAACTCCTCCTTACCCATGGCAAGAACCCTTGTGGTTGGCACGTTGTCCAACGATCAGTGTAGGAGAAACCCTGAGGCCCCGCCCATTCTTGAGTGCGACGAGGGCATACACACGCATTGTGACCCTCAGCATGAGTCCTGTCCTCTAGTAAGTCCTCTCAGTGGCTGGACCATTAGATGTCCTAATGGGCTTGACATGTCCCTAGGCCCCAATTTTTAACCAGATTTCTGATTGTCCAGTCGCCCCTCCTAGGGCTCTACTCTGAAATCCCTCATTTGGTGGGACACCTGAGGTTAAAAATGAAAACAACAACAACAACAACAACAACAACAAAATAAAACGGACTTCTTCCAGCCCACAGAATGAACCCAAACTCTTTGGACGGGGCCAAACCACCAGAGAGTAAGACTCGTCCATTTCCCATGAAGTCACCCAGAAATTCCACGACCATGAGTGACACGATATCCCGAGACAAAAACTTGAGCAGGAGCCTCACACTCGCCCTTCTTTCAAATCCCGAAAAGTTCTCCTCATGGTCTGTAGATCAGTCCTGCCATACCTATGACCTGAAACATAAGCCGAGTTTGTGTTTTCAGACAACTGTCCAAAAAGGGCTGGACTACACAACCTACAGGCTCAGGCCCCTGGAGCCAAACCTGAGGACTGTACTTGCCCTCTCCAAGGGAATTGTGTGTGCCCATTCCAATGGCCACAACCCTTCTAATAGGATAAACCTCCAAAGTCCCTGATATATCTCAATAGTGGTAGCTTCCCAAGAAAAACAGGGGCAATCTGAGCCCAAATGAGCCCCTACCTGCACTCAGACCCATAGACAGATGTCCTCAGAGGTAAACAGGAAAGAACAGGCCCCTATGCACTAATCAGATCCTTTGCTTTGGTTTCCAGGCATCTCTCCTCAGAGGCCTGGATTTCAAAAACAGCATATAGCTGTTTCTTGTCTCACCCATCAGAAAACATCTCATCTACACATGGGAAACTTGCACGTTGGAGCTGTGTCAAAGCCTCTGTTTAGGAGAACCCTTTAGGGCCCCAGTGCCACCGCTTCATTCCAAGGTCTCCATAGACACAAAAGCACATTCGGACCCATCCCCAGGGGTGTGCATTTCAACTCAGCATCCTCGGTAGCTCCCCACAGATCCAGGAGATCTAAACTGTCTTGTTGCTAGGAGACAATTGGAATGCGAGGTGGGCTACCCAGCCATCCATCCTTAGAACCCTGCTCAGAATCATTGGCCTGGAGCCAAACAGCAGGTCTCAATTGTCCTGCCGAAGACTCTCTGCAGTTTGGAGCTTCTCACAACTCCCATCATGGGAAAACCCCCATGGCCTCGTGATGCCCCCCCATTCATGAAGGGGCCATCAGGGACAGAAACTCCAACCTGAGCGATCGTCTGATCCTCGCCCTGACTTCAGATGCACGAGATCTCGATTCAGGTCTGTAGATTGTGCCTGCCATGGCCTCACCCAGAAACCTAAGCCTAGCTTGTGTTCTCAGACTTTTGTCGTCAGACTACTGGCCCACAAGGCCTCCAGTTTGGCAATCCAGAACTACAATGCAGCACTCTGCCTGCCCTCCAGATAAAAAACATTGTCCTCTGGGGCTACCCAGTAACCCCAAATGAGGATCAACCTGCACCGACCTTGGCTGTACCCCAAATACATAGGCTGACCAGGGCACTAATGCCCTTTCTGACACAGCCTGAGCCTGGACCCCCTGGCCCCTCCCAGACAGCTGGCCGCACACTGAGCACATCGAGCCGCCATGAGCCTTAGGTCGTCATCTCTTCCCAACCTCGGTTTTCAGGTTTCAGAACCTAGACCTTATCTCCAATCACTGTCCATGTTGAAGGTGATGCAGAAATCAGAACTCCTTCCCCATGGCAAGAAACCTTGTGGTTGGCATGTTGTCCAACGTTCAGTGTCGTTGAAACCAGTGTGGCCCATGAGGCCCCACCCATGCTCGCGGGCCACATTGGTCACAAACACACATTGTGACCCTCAGGCTGAGCCCAGTCCTCAAGTAAGGCCACTCAGTGGCTGGATGAAGAGATAGCATATTGGGCTTGCCATGCCCCTAGGCCCCAATTTTTAACCATAGTTCGGATTGTCCCTTCAGTCTTCCCCACGGCTTTGCTTTGGAATTCCTCTTTTGGTGGGACACCTGAGGTAACAAAACTGAAATGAGTCCTCCCATCCCACAGATTGACGAAAAGCAATTGGGAATCGGGCCAAATCCTCAGAGAGGAAGATTCGTCCATGGCCCATGAGGCCTCTGTGACATTCCACGGCCATCACTGATACAAAATCCAGAGACAAAAGCCTGAGCAATCGCCACAGACTCGCACTTTCTTCATATCCTGTAGAGTTCTTCTCATGGTTTGTAGATCGGGCCTGCCATACCTACTTCCCCAAACCTAAGCTGAGTTTGTGTTTTCAGACTTCTGTCCTCAAAGTCTTGGGCCACACACCCTCCAGGCTGGGCCCCTGGAGCCACACATTAGGACTGTGCCTACCAATCCATGGGAATTCTGCCCATTCCATGGTCCAATATCGTACAAATTAGGAGAAACCTCCAACGACCCTTAGGCCATCCCAATAGTGTGGGTCACCCGGAACAAACAAGGGGTGTCTGACACCAGCTGATAATCGACCTCCACTCATACCATAGATGGATGTCCCCAGAGAAGAAGATTGAACCAGACAGGACGCTAGGCCATAATAGGATCCATTGCTATGGGTTACAGGCATGTGTCCTCAAAAGCCTGATTCCAATACGAGCATAGGGGTTTTCCTGAGGCACCCATCAGAACTCATCTCGTCTCCACAAGGAAACCTGTGCATGGGAGCCATGTCCAAAGCTTAGGAAAGTACTTCAGGTTGCCGGTGCCACCGCCCCATTCCAAGGCCCTCATGGACACAAAAACACATTAGGACACATCCTCAGGAAAGTCCATTTCAACTCAGCCCCCGAGTTTGCTCCCGCAGAGCCATCAGATCTAAACTGTCTTGTTGCTAGGAGACAATTGGAATGCGAGGCGGGCTTCCCAGGCATCCATCCGCGAACGGTGCTCTTGAGTCATTCCATATGGGATGTCCTGGAGCTGTCCAACAGGTCTCAATTGTCCGGAAGAAGTAATCCTGGAAGAGGGAATCCCACCACTCCCAACGTGGGAAAACCTCAATGGTCTCGAGATTCCGCTCCCTTCATGAAGCGGCCGTCATGCTCAGAAACTCCCACCTGAGCCAACGTCTGATCCTCGCCCTGACTTCCGATGCATGAGATATTGGTTCAGATCTGCAGGGGGTACCTGCCGTGCCCTCGCCCTGAAACCCAAGTCTAGCTTGTCTTCTCAGACTTCCATCCTCACACTCCTGGCCCCAAAGCCCTCAAGTTTGGCAATTCCGGACCCACAATGCAGCACTCTGCCTGCCCTCTAGAAAAAAAATGATTGCCTCATGAGCTGCCCAGGCACCTTAAATGAGGGTAAACCTACACAGCACTCGACTTTACCCAAATTATATAGTCTAACCTGGGCACTAATGCACTGTCGAACACATCCTGAGCCCGGACCTCCTGACCAACACCCAGAAAGCTGACCGCACACTGAGCACATAAAACCCGCCATGGCCTTAGGTCATCATCTCTTCCCTACCTCAGTTTTCAGGCTTCAGAACCGAGACCTTATCTCCAATCACTGCCCAGGGGTGAGTCTGATGCAGAAATCAGAACTCCTCCTTACCCATGGCAAGAACCCTTGTGGTTGGCACGTTGTCCAACGATCAGTGTAGGAGAAACCCTGAGGCCCCGCCCATTCTTGAGTGCGACGAGGGCATACACACGCATTGTGACCCTCAGCATGAGTCCTGTCCTCTAGTAAGTCCTCTCAGTGGCTGGACCATTAGATGTCATAATGGGCTTGACATGTCCCTAGGCCCCAATTTTTAACCAGATTTCTGATTGTCCAGTCGCCCCTCCTAGGCCTCTACTCTGAAATCCCTCATTTGGTGGGACACCTGAGGTTAAAAATGAAAACAACAACAACAACAACAACAACAACAACAAAATAAAACGGACTTCTTCCAGCCCACAGAATGAACCCAAACTCTTTGGACGGGGCCAAACCACCAGAGAGTAAGACTCGTCCATTTCCCATGAAGTCACCCAGAAATTCCACGACCATGAGTGACACGATATCCCGAGACAAAAACTTGAGCAGGAGCCTCACACTCGCCCTTCTTTCAAATCCCGAAAAGTTCTCCTCATGGTCTGTAGATCAGTCCTGCCATACCTATGACCTGAAACATAAGCCGAGTTTGTGTTTTCAGACAACTGTCCAAAAAGGGCTGGACTACACAACCTACAGGCTCAGGCCCCTGAGCCAAACCTGAGGACTGTACTTGCCCTCTCCAAGGGAATTGTGTGCCCATTCCAATGGCCACAACCCTTCTAATAGGATAAACCTCCAAAGTCCCTGATATATCTCAATAGTGGTAGCTTCCCAAGAAAAACAGGGGCAATCTGAGCCCAAATGAGCCCCTACCTGCACTCAGACCCATAGACAGATGTCCTCAGAGGTAAAAAGGAAAGAACAGGCCCCTATGCACTAATCAGATCCTTTGCTTTGGTTTCCAGGCATCTCTCCTCAGAGGCCTGGATTTCAAAAACAGCATATAGCTGTTTCTTGTCTCACCCATCAGAAAACATCTCATCTACACATGGGAAACTTGCACGTTGGAGCTGTGTCAAAGCCTCTGTTTAGGAGAACCATTTAGGGCCCCAGTGCCACCGCTTCATTCCAAGGTCTCCATAGACACAAAAGCACATTCGGACCCATCCCCAGGCGTGTGCATTTCAACTCAGCATCCTCGGTAGCTCCCCACAGATCCAGGAGATCTAAACTGTCTTGTTGCTAGGAGACAATTGGAATGCGAGGTGGGCTACCCAGCCATCCATCCTTAGAACCCTGCTCAGAATCATTGGCCTGGAGCCAAACAACAGGTCTCAATTGTCCTGCCGAAGACTCTCTGCAGTTTGGAGCTTCTCACAACTCCCATCATGGGAAAACCCCCATGGCCTCGTGATGCCCCCCCATTCATGAAGGGGCCATCAGGGACAGAAACTCCAACCTGAGCGATCGTCTGATCCTCGCCCTGACTTCAGATGCACGAGATCTCGATTCAGGTCTGTAGATTGTGCCTGCCATGGCCTCACCCAGAAACCTAAGCCTAGCTTGTGTTCTCAGACTTTTGTCGTCAGACTACTGGCCCACAAGGCCTCCAGTTTGGCAATCCAGAACTAAAATGCAGCACTCTGCCTGCCCTCCAGATAAAAAAACATTGTCCTCAAGGGCTACCCAGTAACCCCAAATGAGGATCAACCTGCACCGACCTTGGCTGTACCCCAAATACATAGGCTGACCAGGGCACTAATGCCCTTTCTGACACAGCCTGAGCCTGGACCCCCTGGCCCCTCCCAGACAGCTGGCCGCACACTGAGCACATCGAGCCGCCATGGCCTTATGTCGTCATCTCTTCCCAAACCCGGTTTTCAGGTTTCAGAACCTAGACCTTATCTCCAATCACTGTCCATGTTGAAGGTGATGCAGAAATCAGAACTCCTTCCCCATGGCAAGAAACCTTGTGGTTGGCATGTTGTCCAACGTTCAGTGTCGTTGAAACCAGTGTGGCCCATGAGGCCCCGCCCATGCTCGCGGGCCACATTGGTCACAAACACACATTGTGATCCTCAGGCTGAGCCCAGTCCTCAAGTAAGGCCACTCAGTGGCTGGATGAAGAGATAGCATATTGGGCTTGCCATGCCCCTAGGCCCCAATTTTTAACCATAGTTCGGAATGTCCCTTCAGTCTTCCCCACGGCTTTGCTTTGGAATTCCTCTTTTGGTGGGACACCTGAGGTAACAAAACTGAAATGAGTCCTCCCATCCCACAGATAGACGAAAAGCAATTGGGTATCGGGCCAAATCCTCAGAGAGGAAGATTCGTCCATGGCCCATTAGGCCTCCCCGACATTCCACGGCCATCACTGATACAAAATCCAGAGACAAAAGCCTGAGCAATCGCCACAGACTCGCACTTTCTTCATATCCTGTAGAGTTCTTCTCATGGTTTGTAGATCGGGCCTGCCATACCTACTTCCCCAAACCTAAGCTGAGTTTGTGTTTTCAGACTTCTGTCCTCAAAGTCTTGGGCCACACACCCTCCAGGCTGGGCCCATGGAGCCACACATTAGGACTGTGCCTACCAATCCATGGGAATTCTACCCATTCCATGGTCCAATATCGTACAAATTAGGAGAAACCTCCAACGACCCTTAGGCCATCCCAATAGTGTGGGTCACCCGGAACAAACAAGGGGTGTCTGACACCAGCTGATAATCGACCTCCACTCATACCATAGATGGATGTCCCCAGAGAAGAAGATTGAACCAGACAGGACCCTAGGCCATAATAGGATCCATTGCTATGGGTTACAGGCATGTGTCCTCAAAAGCCTGATTCCAATACGAGCATAGGGGTTTTCCTGAGGCACCCATCAGATCTCATCTCGTCTCCACAAGGAAACCTGTGCATGGGAGCCATGTCCAAAGCTTAGGAAAGTACTTCAGGTTGCCGGTGCCACCGCCCCATTCCAAGGCCCTCATGGACACAAAAACACATTAGGACACATCCTCAGGAAAGTCCATTTCAACTCAGCCACCGAGGTTGCTCCCGCAGAGCCATCAGATCTAAACTGTCTTGTTGCTAGGAGACAATTGGAATGCGAGGCGGGCTTCCCAGGCATCCATCCGCGAACGGTTCTCTGGAGTCATTCCATATGGGATGTCCTGGAGCTGTCCAACAGGTCTCAATTGTCCGGAAGAAGGAATCCTGGAAGGGAGCATCCCACAACTCCCAACGTGGGAAAACCTCAATGGTCTCGAGATTCCGCTCCCTTCATGAAGCGGCCGTCATGCTCAGAAACTCCCACCTGAGCCAACGTCTGATCCTCGCCCTGACTTCCGATGCATGAGATATTGGTTCAGATCTGCAGGGGGTACCTGCCGTGCCCTCGCCCTGAAACCCAAGTCTAGCTTGTGTTCTCAGACTTCCATCCTCACACTCCTGGCCCCAAAGCCCTCAAGTTTGGCAATTCCGGACCCACAATGCAGCACTCTGCCTGCCCTCTAGAAGAAAAATGATTGCCCCATGAGCTGCCCAGGCACCTTAAATGCGGGTAAACCTACACAGCACTCGACTTTACCCAAATTATATAGTCTAACCTGGGCACTAATGCACTGTTGAACACATCCTGAGCCCGGACCTCCTGACCAACACCCAGAAAGCTGACCGCACACTGAGCATATAAAACCCGCCATGGCCTTAGGTCATCATCTCTTCCCTACCTCAGTTTTCAGGCTTCAGAACCGAGACCTTATCTCCAATCACTGCCCAGGGTTGAGTCTGATGCAGAAATCAGAACTCCTCCTTAACCATGCCAAGAACCCTTGTGGTTGGCACGTTGTCCAACGATCAGTGTAGGAGAAACCCTGAGGCCCCGCCCATTCTTGAGTGCGACGAGGGCATACACACGCATTGTGACCCTCAGCATGAGTCCTGTCCTCTTGTAAGTCTTCTCAGTGGCTGGACCATTAGATGTCCTAATGGGCTTGACAAGTCCCTAGGCCTCAATTTTTAACCAGATTTCTGATTGTCCAGTCGCCCCTCCTAGGGCTCTACTCTGAAATCCCTCAGTTGGTGGGACACCTGAGGTTAAAAATGAAAACAACAACAACAACAACAACAACACAAAATAAAACTGACTTCTTCCAGCCCACAGAATGAACCCAAACTCTTTGGACGGGGCCAAACCACCAGAGAGTAAGACTCGTCCATTTCCCATGAAGTCACCCAGAAATTCCACGACCATGAGTGACACGATATCCCGAGACAAAAACTTGAGCAGGAGCCTCACACTCGCCCTTCTTTCAAATCCCGAAAAGTTCTCCTCATGGTCTGTAGATCAGTCCTGCCATACCTATGACCTGAAACATAAGCCGAGTTTGTGTTTTCAGACAACTGTCCAAAAAGGGCTGGACTACACAACCTACAGGCTCAGGCCCCTGGAGCCAAACCTGAGGACTGTACTTGCCCTCTCCAAGGGAATTGTGTGTGCCCATTCCAATGGCCACAACCCTTCTAATAGGATAAACCTCCAAAGTCCCTGATATATCTCAATAGTGGTAGCTTCCCAAGAAAAACAGGGGCAATCTGAGCCCAAATGAGCCCCTACCTGCACTCAGACCCATAGACAGATGTCCTCAGAGGTAAACAGGAAAGAACAGGCCCCTATGCACTAATCAGATCCTTTGCTTTGGTTTCCAGGCATCTCTCCTCAGAGGCCTGGATTTCAAAAACAGCATATAGCTGTTTCTTGTCTCACCCATCAGAAAACATCTCATCTACACATGGGAAACTTGCACGTTGGAGCTGTGTCAAAGCCTCTGTTTAGGAGAACCCTTTAGGGCCCCAGTGCCACCGCTTCATTCCAAGGTCTCCATAGACACAAATGCACATTCGGACCCATCCCCAGGGGTGTGCATTTCAACTCAGCATCCTCGGTAGCTCCCCACAGATCCAGGAGATCTAAACTGTCTTGTTGCTAGGAGACAATTGGAATGCGAGGTGGGCTACCCAGCCATCCATCCTTAGAACCCTGCTCAGAATCATTGGCCTGGAGCCAAACAACAGGTCTCAATTGTCCTGCCGAAGACTCTCTGCAGTTTGGAGCTTCTCACAACTCCCATCATGGGAAAACCCCCATGGCCTCGTGATGCCCCCCCATTCATGAAGGGGCCATCAGGGACAGAAACTCCAACCTGAGCGATCGTCTGATCCTCGCCCTGACTTCAGATGCACGAGATCTCGATTCAGGTCTGTAGATTGTGCCTGCCATGGCCTCACCCAGAAACCTAAGCCTAGCTTGTGTTCTCAGACTTTTGTCGTCAGACTACTGGCCCACAAGGCCTCCAGTTTGGCAATCCAGAACTAAAATGCAGCACTCTGCCTGCCCTCCAGATAAAAAACATTGTCCTCTGGGGCTACCCAGTAACCCCAAATGAGGATCAACCTGCACCGACCTTGGCTGTACCCCAAATACATAGGCTGACCAGGGCACTAATGCCCTTTCTGACACAGCCTGAGCCTGGACCCCCTGGCCCCTCCCAGACAGCTGGCCGCACACTGAGCACATCGAGCCGCCATGAGCCTTAGGTCGTCATCTCTTCCCAACCTCGGTTTTCAGGTTTCAGAACCTAGACCTTATCTCCAATCACTGTCCATGTTGAAGGTGATGCAGAAATCAGAACTCCTTCCCCATGGCAAGAAACCTTGTGGTTGGCATGTTGTCCAACGTTCAGTGTCGTTGAAACCTGTGTGGCCCATGAGGCCCCGCCCATGCTCGCGGGCCACATTGGTCACAAACACACATTGTGACCCTCAGGCTGAGCCCAGTCCTCAAGTAAGGCCACTCAGTGGCTGGATGAAGAGATAGCATATTGGGCTTGCCATGCCCCTAGGCCCCAATTTTTAACCATAGTTCGGATTGTCCCTTCAGTCTTCCCCACGGCTTTGCTTTGGAATTCCTCTTTTGGTGGGACACCTGAGGTAATCAAACTGAAATGAGTCCTCCCATCCCAGAGATAGACGAAAAGCAATTGGGAATCGGGCCAAATCCTCAGAGAGGAAGATTCGTCCATGGCCCATGAGGCCTCCCCGACATTCCACGGCCATCACTGATACAAAATCCAGAGACAAAAGCCTGAGCAATCGCCACAGACTCGCACTTTCTTCATATCCTGTAGAGTTCTTCTCATGGTTTGTAGATCGGGCCTGCCATACCTACGTCCCCAAACCTAAGCTGAGTTTGTGTTTTCAGACTTCTGTCCTCAAAGTCTTGGGCCACACACCCTCCAGGCTGGGCCCCTGGTGCCACACATTAGGACTGTGCCTACCAATCCATGGGAATTCTGCCCATTCCATGGTCCAAAATCGTACAAATTAGGAGAAACCTCCAACGACCCTTAGGCCATCCCAATAGTGTGGGTCACCCGGAACAAACAAGGGGTGTCTGACACCAGCTGATAATCGACCTCCACTCATACCATAGATGGATGTCCCCAGAGAAGAAGATTGAACCAGACAGGACCCTAGGCCATAATAGGATCCATTGCTATGGGTTACAGGCATGTGTCCTCAAAAGCCTGATTCCAATACGAGCATAGGGGTTTTCCTGAGGCACCCATCAGATCTCATCTCGTCTCCACAAGGAAACCTGTGCATGGGAGCCATGTCCAAAGCTTAGGAAAGTACTTCAGGTTGCCGGTGCCACCGCCCCATTCCAAGGCCCTCATGGACACAAAAACACATTAGGACACATCCTCAGGAAAGTCCATTTCAACTCAGCCCCCGAGGTTGCTCCCGCAGAGCCATCAGATCTAAACTGTCTTGTTGCTAGGAGACAATTGGAATGCGAGGCGGGCTTCCCAGGCATCCATCCGCGAACGGTGCTCTGGAGTCATTCCATATGGGATGTCCTGGAGCTGTCCAACAGGTCTCAATTGTCCGGAAGAAGGAATCCTGGAAGAGGGAATACCACAACTCCCAACGTGGGAAAACCTCAATGGTCTCGAGATTCCGCTCCCTTCATGAAGCGGCCGTCATGCTCAGAAACTCCCACCTGAGCCAACGTCTGATCCTCGCCCTGACTTCCGATGCATGAGATATTGGTTCAGATCTGCAGGGGGTACCTGCCGTGCCGTCGCCCTGAAACCCAAGTCTAGCTTGTCTTCTCAGACTTCCATCCTCACACTCCTGGCCCCAAAGCCCTCAAGTTTGGCAATTCCGGACCCACAATGCAGCACTCTGCCTGCCCTCTAGAAAAAAAATGATTGCCCCATGAGCTGCCCAGGCACCTTAAATGAGGGTAAACCTACACAGCACTCGACTTTACCCAAATTATATAGTCTAACCTGGGCACTAATGCACTGTCGAACACATCCTGAGCCCGGACCTCCTGACCAACACCCAGAAAGCTGACCGCACCCTGAGCACATAAAACCCGCCATGGCCTTAGGTCATCATCTCTTCCCTACCTCAGTTTTCAGACTTCAGAACCGAGACCTTATCTCCAATCACTGCCCAGGGGTGAGTCTGATGCAGAAATCAGAACTCCTCCTTACCCATGGCAAGAACCCTTGTGGTTGGCACGTTGTCCAACGATCAGTGTAGGAGAAACCCTGAGGCCCCGCCCATTCTTGAGTGCGACGAGGGCATACACACGCATTGTGACCCTCAGCATGAGTCCTGTCCTCTAGTAAGTCCTCTCAGTGGCTGGACCATTAGATGTCCTAATGGGCTTGACATGTCCCTAGGCCCCAATTTTTAACCAGATTTCTGATTGTCCAGTCGCCCCTCCTAGGCCTCTACTCTGAAATCCCTCATTTGGTGGGACACCTGAGGTTAAAAATGAAAACAACAACAACAACAACAACACAAAATAAAACGGACTTCTTCCAGCCCACAGAATGAACCCAAACTCTTTGGATGGGGCCAAACCACCAGAGAGTAAGACTCGTCCATTTCCCATGAAGTCACGCAGAAATTCCACGACCATGAGTGACATGATATCCCGAGACAAAAACTTGAGCAGGAGCCTCACACTCGCCCTTCTTTCAAATCCCGAAAAGGTATCCTCATGGTCTGTAGCTCAATCCTGCCATACCTATGACCTGAAACATAAGCCGAGTTTGTGTTTTCAGACAACTGTCCAAAAAGGGCTGGACTACACAACCTACAGGCTCAGGCCCCTGGAGCCAAACCTGAGGACTGTACTTGCCCTCTACAAGGGAATTGTGTGTGCCCATTCCAATGGCCACAACCCTTCTAATAGGATAAACCTCCAAAGTCCCTGATATATCTCAATAGTGGTAGCTTCCCAGGAAAAACAGGGGCAAACTGAGCCCAAATGAGCCCCTACCTGCACTCAGACCCATAGACAGATGTCCTCAGAGGTAAAAAGGAAAGAACAGGCCCCTAGGCACTAATCAGATCCATTGCTTTGGTTTCCAGGCATCTCTCCTCAGAGGCCTGGATTTCAAAAGCAGCATATAGCTGTTTCTTGTCTCACCCATCAGAAAACATCTCATCTACACATGGGAAACTTGCACGTTGGAGCTGTGTCAAAGCCTCTGTTTAGGAGAACCCTTTAGGGCCCCAGTGCCACCGCTTCATTCCAAGGTCTCCATAGACACAAAAGCACATTCGGACCCATCCCCAGGCGTGTGCATTTCAACTCAGCATCCTCGGTAGCTCCCCACAGATCCAGGAGATCTAAACTGTCTTGTTGCTAGGAGACAATTGGAATGCGAGGTGGGCTACCCAGCCATCCATCCTTAGAACCCTGCTCAGAATCATTGGCCTGGAGCCAAACAACAGGTCTCAATTGTCCTGCCGAAGACTCTCTGCAGTTTGGAGCTTCTCACAACTCCCATCATGGGAAAACCCCCATGTCCTCGTGATGCCCCCCCATTCATGAAGGGGCCATCAGGGACAGAAACTCCAACCTGAGCGATCGTCTGATCCTCGCCCTGACTTCAGATGCACGAGATCTCGATTCAGGTCTGTAGATTGTGCCTGCCATGGCCTCACCCAGAAACCTAAGCCTAGCTTGTGTTCTCAGACTTTTGTCGTCAGACTACTGGCCCACAAGGCCTCCAGTTTGGCAATCCAGAACTAAAATGCAGCACTCTGCCTGCCCTCCAGATAAAAAACATTGTCCTCTGGGGCTACCCAGTAACCCGAAATGAGGATCAACCTGCACCGACCTTGGCTGTACCCCAAATACATAGGCTGACCAGGGCACTAATGCCCTTTCTGACACAGCCTGAGCCTGGACCCCCTGGCCCCTCCCAGACAGCTGGCCGCACACTGAGCACATCGAGCCGCCATGGCCTTAGGTCGTCATCTCTTCCCAACCCCGGTTTTCAGGTTTCAGAACCTAGACCTTATCTCCAATCACTGTCCATGTTGAAGGTGATGCAGAAATCAGAACTCCTTCCCCATGGCAAGAAACCTTGTGGTTGGCATGTTGTCCAACGTTCAGTGTCGTTGAAACCAGTGTGGCCCATGAGGCCCCGCCCATGCTCGCGGGCCACATTGGTCACAAACACACATTGTGATCCTCAGGCTGAGCCCAGTCCTCAAGTAAGGCCACTCAGTGGCTGGATGAAGAGATAGCATATTGGGCTTGCCATGCCCCTAGGCCCCAATTTTTAACCATAGTTCGGATTGTCCCTTCAGTCTTCCCCACGGCTTTGCTTTGGAATTCCTCTTTTGGTGGGACACCTGAGGTAACAAAACTGAAATGAGTCCTCCCATCCCACAGATAGACGAAAAGCAATTGGGAATCGGGCCAAATCCTCAGAGAGGAAGATTCGTCCATGGCCCATTAGGCCTCCCCGACATTCCACTGCCATCAATGATAAAAAATCCAGAGACAAAAGCCTGAGCAATCGCCACAGACTCGCACTTTCTTCATATCCTGTAGAGTTCTTCTCATGGTTTGTAGATCGGGCCTGCCATACCTACTTCCCCAAACCTAAGCTGAGTTTGTGTTTTCAGACTTCTGTCCTCAAAGTCTTGGGCCACACACCCTCCAGGCTGGGCCCCTGGAGCCACACATTAGGACTGTGCCTACCAATCCATGGGAATTCTGCCCATTCCATGGTCCAATATCGTACAAATTAGGAGAAACCTCCAACGACCCTTAGGCCATCCCAATAGTGTGGGTCACCCGGAACAAACAAGGGGTGTCTGACACCAGCTGATAATCGACCTCCACTCATACCATAGATGGATGTCCCCAGAGAAGAAGATTGAACCAGACAGGACCCTAGGCCATAATAGGATCCATTGCTATGGGTTACAGGCATGTGTCCTCAAAAGCCTGATTCCAATACGAGCATAGGGGTTTTCCTGAGGCACCCATCAGATCTCATCTCGTCTCCACAAGGAAACCTGTGCATGGGAGCCATGTCCAAAGCTTAGGAAAGTACTTCAGGTTGCCGGTGCCACCGCCCCATTCCAAGGCCCTCATGGACACAAAAACACATTAGGACACATCCTCAGGAAAGTCCATTTCAACTCAGCCACCGAGGTTGCTCCCGCAGAGCCATCAGATCTAAACTGTCTTGTTGCTAGGAGACAATTGGAATGCGAGGCGGGCTTCCCAGGCATCCATCCGCGAACGGTTCTCTGGAGTCATTCCATATGGGATGTCCTGGAGCTGTCCAACAGGTCTCAATTGTCCGGAAGAAGGAATCCTGGAAGGGAGCATCCCACAACTCCCAACGTGGGAAAACCTCAATGGTCTCGAGATTCCGCTCCCTTCATGAAGCGGCCGTCATGCTCAGAAACTCCCACCTGAGCCAACGTCTGATCCTCGCCCTGACTTCCGATGCATGAGATATTGGTTCAGATCTGCAGGGGGTACCTGCCGTGCCCTCGCCCTGAAACCCAAGTCTAGCTTGTCTTCTCAGACTTCCATCCTCACACTCCTGGCCCCAAAGCCCTCAAGTTTGGCAATTCCGGACCCACAATGCAGCACTCTGCCTGCCCTCTAGAAAAAAAATGATTGCCCCATGAGCTGCCCAGGCACCTTAAATGCGGGTAAACCTACACAGCACTCGACTTTACCCAAATTATATAGTCTAACCTGGGCACTATTGCACTGTTGAACACATCCTGAGCCCGGACCTCCTGACCAACACCCAGAAAGCTGACCGCACACTGAGCATATAAAACCCGCCATGGCCTTAGGTCATCATCTCTTCCCTACCTCAGTTTTCAGGCTTCAGAACCGAGACCTTATCTCCAATCACTGCCCAGGGTTGAGTCTGATGCAGAAATCAGAACTCCTCCTTACCCATGGCAAGAACCCTTGTGGTTGGCACGTTGTCCAACGATCAGTGTAGGAGAAACCCTGAGGCCCCGCCCATTCTTGAGTGCGACGAGGGCATACACACGCATTGTGACCCTCAGCATGAGTCCTGTCCTCTAGTAAGTCCTCTCAGTGGCTGGACCATTAGATGTCCTAATGGGCTTGACAAGTCCCTAGGCCTCAATTTTTAACCAGATTTCTGATTGTCCAGTCGCCCCTCCTAGGGCTCTACTCTGAAATCCCTCAGTTGGTGGGACACCTGAGGTTAAAAATGAAAACAACAACAACAACAACAACACAAAATAAAACGGACTTCTTCCAGCCCACAGAATGAACCCAAACTCTTTGGACGGGGCCAAACCACCAGAGAGTAAGACTCGTCCATTTCCCATGAAGTCACCCAGAAATTCCACGACCATGAGTGACACGATATCCCGAGACAAAAACTTGAGCAGGAGCCTCACACTCGCCCTTCTTTCAAATCCCGAAAAGTTCTCCTCATGGTCTGTAGATCAGTCCTGCCATACCTATGACCTGAAACATAAGCCGAGTTTGTGTTTTCAGACAACTGTCCAAAAAGGGCTGGACTACACAACCTACAGGCTCAGGCCCCTGGAGCCAAACCTGAGGACTGTCCTTGCCCTCTCCAAGGGAATTGTGTGTGCCCATTCCAATGGCCACAACCCTTCTAATAGGATAAACCTCCAAAGTCCCTGATATATCTCAATAGTGGTAGCTTCCCAGGAAAAACAGGGGCAAACTGAGCCCAAATGAGACCCTACCTGCACTCAGACCCATAGACAGATGTCCTCAGAGGTAAAAAGGAAAGAACAGGCCCCTAGGCACTAATCAGAACCATTGCTTTGGTTTCCAGGAATCTCTCCTCAGAGGCCTGGATTTCAAAAGCAGCATATAGCTGTTTCTTGTCTCACCCATCAGAAAACATCTCATCTACACATGGGAAACTTGCACGTTGGAGCTGTGTCAAAGCCTCTGTTTAGGAGAACCCTTTAGGGCCCCAGTGCCACCGCTTCATTCCAAGGTCTCCATAGACACAAAAGCATATTCGGACCCATCCCCAGGGGTGTGCATTTCAACTCAGCATCCTCGGTAGCTCCCCAGAGATCCAGGAGATCTAAACTGTCTTGTTGCTAGGAGACAATTGGAATGCGAGGTGGGCTACCCAGCCATCCATCCTTAGAACCCTGCTCAGAATCATTGGCCTGGAGACAAACAGCAGGTCTCAATTGTCCTGCCGAAGACTCTCTGCAGTTTGGAGCTTCTCACAACTCCCATCATGGGAAAACCCCCATGGCCTCGTGATGCCCCCCCATTCATGAAGGGGCCATCAGGGACAGAAACTCCAACCTGAGCGATCGTCTGATCCTCGCCCTGACTTCAGATGCACGAGATCTCGATTCAGGTCTGTAGATTGTGCCTGCCATGGCCTCACCCAGAAACCTAAGCCTAGCTTGTGTTCTCAGACTTTTGTCGTCAGACTACTGGCCCACAAGGCCTCCAGTTTGGCAATCCAGAACTAAAATGCAGCACTCTGCCTGCCCTCCAGATAAAAAAACATTGTCCTCTGGGGCTACCCAGTAACCCCAAATGAGGATCAACCTGCACCGACCTTGGCTGTACCCCAAATACATAGGCTGACCAGGGCACTAATGCCCTTTCTGACACAGCCTGAGCCTGGACCCCCTGGCCCCTCCCAGACAGCTGGCCGCACACTGAGCACATCGAGCCGCCATGGCCTTAGGTCGTCATCTCTTCCCAACCTCGGTTTTCAGGTTTCAGAACCTAGACCTTATCTCCAATCACTGTCCATGTTGAAGGTGATGCAGAAATCAGAACTCCTTCCCCATGGCAAGAAACCTTGTGGTTGGCATGTTGTCCAACGTTCAGTGTCGTTGAAACCAGTGTGGCCCATGAGGCCCCGCCCATGCTCGCGGGCCACATTGGTCACAAACACACATTGTGACCCTCAGGCTGAGCCCAGTCCTCAAGTAAGGCCACTCAGTGGCTGGATGAAGAGATAGCATATTGGGCTTGCCATGCCCCTAGGCCCCAATTTTTAACCATAGTTCGGATTGTCCCTTCAGTCTTCCCCACGGCTTTGCTTTGGAATTCCTCTTTTGGTGGGACACCTGAGGTAACAAAACTGAAATGAGTCCTCCCATCCCACAGATTGACGAAAAGCAATTGGGAATCGGGCCAAATCCTCAGAGAGGAAGATTCGTCCATGGCCCATGAGGCTTCCGTGACATTCCACGGCCATCACTGATACAAAATCCAGAGACAAAAGCCTGAGCAATCGCCACAGACTCGCACTTTCTTCATATCCTGTAGAGTTCTTCTCATGGTTTGTAGATCGGGCCTGCCATACCTACGTCCCCAAACCTAAGCTGAGTTTGTGTTTTCAGACTTCTGTCCTCAAAGTCTTGGGCCACACACCCTCCAGGCTGGGCCCCTGGAGCCACACATTAGGACTGTGCCTACCAATCCATGGGAATTCTGCCCATTCCATGGTCCAATATCGTACAAATTAGGAGAAACCTCCAACGACCCTTAGGCCATCCCAATAGTGTGGGTCACCCGGAACAAACAAGGGGTGTCTGACACCAGCTGATAATCGACCTCCACTCATACCATAGATGGATGTCCCCAGAGAAGAAGATTGAAACAGACAGGACCCTAGGCCATAATAGGATCCATTGCTATGGGTTACAGGCATGTGTCCTCAAAAGCCTGATTCCAATACGAGCATAGGTGTTTTCCTGAGGCACCCATCAGAACTCATCTCGTCTCCACAAGGAAACCTGTGCATGGGAGCCATGTCCAAAGCTTAGGAAATTACTTCAGGTTGCCGGTGCCACCGCCCCATTCCAAGGCCCTCATGGACACAAAAACACATTAGGACACATCCTCAGGAAAGTCCATTTCAACTCAGCCACCGAGGTTGCTCCCGCAGTACCATCAGATCTAAACTGTCTTGTTGCTAGGAGACAATTGGAATGCGAGGCGGGCTTCCCAGGCATCCATCCGCGAACGGTGCTCTGGAGTCATTCCATATGGGATGTCCTGGAGCTGTCCAACAGGTCTCAATTGTCCGGAAGAAGGAATCCTGGAAGGGAGCATCCCACAACTCCCAACGTGGGAAAACCTCAATGGTCTCGAGATTCCGCTCCCTTCATGAAGCGGCCGTCATGCTCAGAAACTCCCACCTGAGCCAACGTCTGATCCTCGCCCTGACTTCCGATGCATGAGATATTGGTTCAGATCTGCAGGGGGTACCTGCCGTGCCCTCGCCCTGAAACCCAAGTCTAGCTTGTCTTCTCAGACTTCCATCCTCACACTCTTGGCCCCAAAGTCCTCAAGTTTGGCAATTCGGGACCCACAATGCAGCACTCTGCCTGCCCTCTAGAAAAAAAATGATTGCCCCATGAGCTGCCCAGGCACCTTAAATGCGGGTAAACCTACACAGCACTCGACTTTACCCAAATTATATAGTCTAACCTGGGCACTAATGCACTGTCGAACACATCCTGAGCCCGGACCTCCTGACCAACACCCAGAAAGCTGACCGCACACTGAGCACATAAAACCCGCCATGGCCTTAGGTCATCATCTCTTCCCTACCTCAGTTTTCAGGCTTCAGAACCGAGACCTTATCTCCAATCACTGCCCAGGGGTGAGTCTGATGCAGAAATCAGAACTCCTCCTTACCCATGGCAAGAACCCTTGTGGTTGGCACGTTGTCCAACGATCAGTGTAGGAGAAACCCTGAGGCCCCGCCCATTCTTGAGTGCGACGAGGGCATACACACGCATTGTGACCCTCAGCATGAGTCCTGTCCTCTAGTAAGTCCTCTCAGTGGCTGGACCATTAGATGTCCTAATGGGCTTGACAAGTCCCTAGGCCTCAATTTTTAACCAGATTTCTGATTGTCCAGTCGCCCCTCCTAGGGCTCTACTCTGAAATCCCTCAGTTGGTGGGACACCTGTGGTTAAAAATGAAAACAACAACAACAACAACAACACAAAATAAAACGGACTTCTTCCAGCCCACAGAATGAACCCAAACTCTTTGGACGGGGCCAAACCACCAGAGAGTAAGACTCGTCCATTTCCCATGAAGTCACCCAGAAATTCCACGACCATGAGTGACACGATATCCCGAGACAAAAACTTGAGCAGGAGCCTCACACTCGCCCTTCTTTCAAATCCCGAAAAGTTCTCCTCATGGTCTGTAGATCAGTCCTGCCATACCTATGACCTGAAACATAAGCCGAGTTTGTGTTTTCAGACAACTGTCCAAAAAGGGCTGGACTACACAACCTACAGGCTCAGGCCCCTGGAGCCAAACCTGAGGACTGTACTTGCCCTCTCCAAGGGAATTGTGTGTGCCCATTCCAATGGCCACAACCCTTCTAATAGGATAAACCTCCAAAGTCCCTGATATATCTCAATAGTGGTAGCTTCCCAGGAAAAACAGGGGCAAACTGAGCCCAAATGAGACCCTACCTGCACTCAGACCCATAGACAGATGTCCTCAGAGGTAAAAAGGAAAGAACAGGCCCCTAGGCACTAATCAGATCCATTGCTTTGGTTTCCAGGAATCTCTCCTCAGAGGCCTGGATTTCAAAAGCAGCATATAGCTGTTTCTTGTCTCACCCATCAGAAAACATCTCATCTACACATGGGAAACTTGCACGTTGGAGCTGTGTCAAAGCCTCTGTTTAGGAGAACCCTTTAGGGCCCCAGTGCCACCGCTTCATTCCAAGGTCTCCATAGACACAAAAGCATATTCGGACCCATCCCCAGGGGTGTGCATTTCAACTCAGCATCCTCGGTAGCTCCCCACAGATCCAGGAGATCTAAACTGTCTTGTTGCTAGGAGACAATTGGAATGCGAGGTGGGCTACCCAGCCATCCATCCTTAGAACCCTGCTCAGAATCATTGGCCTGGAGACAAACAGCAGGTCTCAATTGTCCTGCCGAAGACTCTCTGCAGTTTGGAGCTTCTCACAACTCCCATCATGGGAAAAACCCCATGGCCTCGTGATGCCCCCCCATTCATGAAGGGGCCATCAGGGACAGAAACTCCAACCTGAGCGATCGTCTGATCCTCGCCCTGACTTCAGATGCACGAGATCTCGATTCAGGTCTGTAGATTGTGCCTGCCATGGCCTCACCCAGAAACCTAAGCCTAGCTTGTGTTCTCAGACTTTTGTCGTCAGACTACTGGCCCACAAGGCCTCCAGTTTGGCAATCCAGAACTAAAATGCAGCACTCTGCCTGCCCTCCAGATAAAAAAACATTGTCCTCTGGGGCTACCCAGTAACCCCAAATGAGGATCAACCTGCACCGACCTTGGCTGTACCCCAAATACATAGGCTGACCAGGGCACTAATGCCCTTTCTGACACAGCCTGAGCCTGGACCCCCTGGCCCCTCCCAGACAGCTGGCCGCACACTGAGCACATCGAGCCGCCATGGCCTTAGGTCGTCATCTCTTCCCAACCTCGGTTTTCAGGTTTCAGAACCTAGACCTTATCTCCAATCACTGTCCATGTTGAAGGTGATGCAGAAATCAGAACTCCTTCCCCATGGCAAGAAACCTTGTGGTTGGCATGTTGTCCAACGTTCAGTGTCGTTGAAACCAGTGTGGCCCATGAGGCCCCGCCCATGCTCGCGGGCCACATTGGTCACAAACACACATTGTGACCCTCAGGCTGAGCCCAGTCCTCAAGTAAGGCCACTCAGTGGCTGGATGAAGAGATAGCATATTGGGCTTGCCATGCCCCTAGGCCCCAATTTTTAACCATAGTTCGGATTGTCCCTTCAGTCTTCCCCACGGCTTTGCTTTGGAATTCCTCTTTTGGTGGGACACCTGAGGTAACAAAACTGAAATGAGTCCTCCCATCCCACAGATTGACGAAAAGCAATTGGGAATCGGGCCAAATCCTCAGAGAGGAAGATTCGTCCATGGCCCATGAGGCTTCCGTGACATTCCACGGCCATCACTGATACAAAATCCAGAGACAAAAGCCTGAGCAATCGCCACAGACTCGCACTTTCTTCATATCCTGTAGAGTTCTTCTCATGGTTTGTAGATCGGGCCTGCCATACCTACGTCCCCAAACCTAAGCTGAGTTTGTGTTTTCAGACTTCTGTCCTCAAAGTCTTGGGCCACACACCCTCCAGGCTGGGCCCCTGGAGCCACACATTAGGACTGTGCCTACCAATCCATGGGAATTCTGCCCATTCCATGGTCCAATATCGTACAAATTAGGAGAAACCTCCAACGACCCTTAGGCCATCCCAATAGTGTGGGTCACCCGGAACAAACAAGGGGTGTCTGACACCAGCTGATCATCGACCTCCACTCATACCATAGATGGATGTCCCCAGAGAAGAAGATTGAACCAGACAGGACCCTAGGCCATAATAGGATCCATTGCTATGGGTTACAGGCATGTGTCCTCAAAAGCCTGATTCCAATACGAGCATAGGGGTTTTCCTGAGGCACCCATCAGAACTCATCTCGTCTCCACAAGGAAACCTGTGCATGGGAGCCATGTCCAAAGCTTAGGAAATTACTTCAGGTTGCCGGTGCCACCGCCCCATTCCAAGGCCCTCATGGACACAAAAACACATTAGGACACATCCTCAGGAAAGTCCATTTCAACTCAGCCACCGAGGTTGCTCCCGCAGTACCATCAGATCTAAACTGTCTTGTTGCTAGGAGACAATTGGAATGCGAGGCGGGCTTCCCAGGCATCCATCCGCGAACGGTGCTCTGCAGTCATTCCATATGGGATGTCCTGGAGCTGTCCAACAGGTCTCAATTGTCTGGAAGAAGGAATCCTGGAAGGGAGCATCCCACAACTCCCAACGTGGGAAAACCTCAATGGTCTCGAGATTCCGCTCCCTTCATGAAGCGGCCGTCATGCTCAGAAACTCCCACCTGAGCCAACGTCTGATCCTCGCCCTGACTTCCGATGCATGAGATATTGGTTCAGATCTGCAGGGGGTACCTGCCGTGCCCTCGCCCTGAAACCCAAGTCTAGCTTGTCTTCTCAGACTTCCATCCTCACACTCTTGGCCCCAAAGTCCTCAAGTTTGGCAATTCGGGACCCACAATGCAGCACTCTGCCTGCCCTCTAGAAAAAAAATGATTGCCCCATGAGCTGCCCAGGCACCTTAAATGCGGGTAAACCTACACAGCACTCGACTTTACCCAAATTATATAGTCTAACCTGGGCACTAATGCACTGTCGAACACATCCTGAGCCCGGACCTCCTGACCAACACCCAGAAAGCTGACCGCACACTGAGCACATAAAACCCGCCATGGCCTTAGGTCATCATCTCTTCCCTACCTCAGTTTTCAGGCTTCAGAACCGAGACCTTATCTCCAATCACTGCCCAGGGGTGAGTCTGATGCAGAAATCAGAACTCCTCCTTACCCATGGCAAGAACCCTTGTGGTTGGCACGTTGTCCAACGATCAGTGTAGGAGAAACCCTGAGGCCCCGCCCATTCTTGAGTGCGACGAGGGCATACACACGCATTGTGACCCTCAGCATGAGTCCTGTCCTCTAGTAAGTCCTCTCAGTGGCTGGACCATTAGATGTCCTAATGGGCTTAACAAGTCCCTAGGCCTCAATTTTTAACCAGATTTCTGATTGTCCAGTCGCCCCTCCTAGGGCTCTACTCTGAAATCCCTCAGTTGGTGGGACACCTGTGGTTAAAAATGAAAACAACAACAACAACAACAACACAAAATAAAACGGACTTCTTCCAGCCCACAGAATGAACCCAAACTCTTTGGACGGGGCCAAACCACCAGAGAGTAAGACTCGTCCATTTCCCATGAAGTCACCCAGAAATTCCACGACCATGAGTGACACGATATCCCGAGACAAAAACTTGAGCAGGAGCCTCACACTCGCCCTTCTTTCAAATCCCGAAAAGTTCTCCTCATGGTCTGTAGATCAGTCCTGCCATACCTATGACCTGAAACATAAGCCGAGTTTGTGTTTTCAGACAACTGTCCAAAAAGGGCTGGACTACACAACCTACAGGCTCAGGCCCCTGGAGCCAAACCTGAGGACTGTCCTTGCCCTCTCCAAGGGAATTGTGTGTGCCCATTCCAATGGCCACAACCCTTCTAATAGGATAAACCTCCAAAGTCCCTGATATATCTCAATAGTGGTAGCTTCCCAGGAAAAACAGGGGCAAACTGAGCCCAAATGAGACCCTACCTGCACTCAGACCCATAGACAGATGTCCTCAGAGGTAAAAAGGAAAGAACAGGCCCCTAGGCACTAATCAGATCCATTGCTTTGGTTTCCAGGAATCTCTCCTCAGAGGCCTGGATTTCAAAAGCAGCATATAGCTGTTTCTTGTCTCACCCATCAGAAAACATCTCATCTACACATGGGAAACTTGCACGTTGGAGCTGTGTCAAAGCCTCTGTTTAGGAGAACCCTTTAGGGCCCCAGTGCCACCGCTTCATTCCAAGGTCTCCATAGACACAAAAGCATATTCGGACCCATCCCCAGGGGTGTGCATTTCAACTCAGCATCCTCGGTAGCTCCCCACAGATCCAGGAGATCTAAACTGTCTTGTTGCTAGGAGACAATTGGAATGCGAGGTGGGCTACCCAGCCATCCATCCTTAGAACCCTGCTCAGAATCATTGGCCTGGAGACAAACAGCAGGTCTCAATTGTCCTGCCGAAGACTCTCTGCAGTTTGGAGCTTCTCACAACTCCCATCATGGGAAAAACCCCATGGCCTCGTGATGCCCCCCCATTCATGAAGGGGCCATCAGGGACAGAAACTCCAACCTGAGCGATCGTCTGATCCTCGCCCTGACTTCAGATGCACGAGATCTCGATTCAGGTCTGTAGATTGTGCCTGCCATGGCCTCACCCAGAAACCTAAGCCTAGCTTGTGTTCTCAGACTTTTGTCGTCAGACTACTGGCCCACAAGGCCTCCAGTTTGGCAATCCAGAACTAAAATGCAGCACTCTGCCTGCCCTCCAGATAAAAAAACATTGTCCTCTGGGGCTACCCAGTAACCCCAAATGAGGATCAACCTGCACCGACCTTGGCTGTACCCCAAATACATAGGCTGACCAGGGCACTAATGCCCTTTCTGACACAGCCTGAGCCTGGACCCCCTGGCCCCTCCCAGACAGCTGGCCGCACACTGAGCACATCGAGCCGCCATGGCCTTAGGTCGTCATCTCTTCCCAACCTCGGTTTTCAGGTTTCAGAACCTAGACCTTATCTCCAATCACTGTCCATGTTGAAGGTGATGCAGAAATCAGAACTCCTTCCCCATGGCAAGAAACCTTGTGGTTGGCATGTTGTCCAACGTTCAGTGTCGTTGAAACCAGTGTGGCCCATGAGGCCCCGCCCATGCTCGCGGGCCACATTGGTCACAAACACACATTGTGACCCTCAGGCTGAGCCCAGTCCTCAAGTAAGGCCACTCAGTGGCTGGATGAAGAGATAGCATATTGGGCTTGCCATGCCCCTAGGCCCCAATTTTTAACCATAGTTCGGATTGTCCCTTCAGTCTTCCCCACGGCTTTGCTTTGGAATTCCTCTTTTGGTGGGACACCTGAGGTAACAAAACTGAAATGAGTCCTCCCATCCCACAGATTGACGAAAAGCAATTGGGAATCGGGCCAAATCCTCAGAGAGGAAGATTCGTCCATGGCCCATGAGGCTTCCGTGACATTCCACGGCCATCACTGATACAAAATCCAGAGACAAAAGCCTGAGCAATCGCCACAGACTCGCACTTTCTTCATATCCTGTAGAGTTCTTCTCATGGTTTGTAGATCGGGCCTGCCATACCTACGTCCCCAAACCTAAGCTGAGTTTGTGTTTTCAGACTTCTGTCCTCAAAGTCTTGGGCCACACACCCTCCAGGCTGGGCCCCTGGAGCCACACATTAGGACTGTGCCTACCAATCCATGGGAATTCTGCCCATTCCATGGTCCAATATCGTACAAATTAGGAGAAACCTCCAACGACCCTTAGGCCATCCCAATAGTGTGGGTCACCCGGAACAAACAAGGGGTGTCTGACACCAGCTGATAATCGACCTCCACTCATACCATAGATGGATGTCCCCAGAGAAGAAGATTGAACCAGACAGGACCCTAGGCCATAATAGGATCCATTGCTATGGGTTACAGGCATGTGTCCTCAAAAGCCTGATTCCAATACGAGCATAGGGGTTTTCCTGAGGCACCCATCAGAACTCATCTCGTCTCCACAAGGAAACCTGTGCATGGGAGCCATGTCCAAAGCTTAGGAAATTACTTCAGGTTGCCGGTGCCACCGCCCCATTCCAAGGCCCTCATGGACACAAAAACACATTAGGACACATCCTCAGGAAAGTCCATTTCAACTCAGCCACCGAGGTTGCTCCCGCAGTACCATCAGATCTAAACTGTCTTGTTGCTAGGAGACAATTGGAATGCGAGGCGGGCTTCCCAGGCATCCATCCGCGAACGGTGCTCTGGAGTCATTCCATATGGGATGTCCTGGAGCTGTCCAACAGGTCTCAATTGTCCGGAAGAAGGAATCCTGGAAGGGAGCATCCCACAACTCCCAACGTGGGAAAACCTCAATGGTCTCGAGATTCCGCTCCCTTCATGAAGCGGCCGTCATGCTCAGAAACTCCCACCTGAGCCAACGTCTGATCCTCGCCCTGACTTCCGATGCATGAGATATTGGTTCAGATCTGCAGGGGGTACCTGCCGTGCCCTCGCCCTGAAACCCAAGTCTAGCTTGTCTTCTCAGACTTCCATCCTCACACTCCTGGCCCCAAAGTCCTCAAGTTTGGCAATTCGGGACCCACAATGCAGCACTCTGCCTGCCCTCTAGAAAAAAAATGATTGCCCCATGTGCTGCCCAGGCACCTTAAATGCGGGTAAACCTACACAGCACTCGACTTTACCCAAATTATATAGTCTAACCTGGGCACTAATGCACTGTCGAACACATCCTGAGCCCGGACCTCCTGACCAACACCCAGAAAGCTGACCGCACACTGAGCACATAAAACCCGCCATGGCCTTAGGTCATCATCTCTTCCCTACCTCAGTTTTCAGGCTTCAGAACCGAGACCTTATCTCCAATCACTGCCCAGGGGTGAGTCTGATGCAGAAATCAGAACTCCTCCTTACCCATGGCAAGAACCCTTGTGGTTGGCACGTTGTCCAACGATCAGTGTAGGAGAAACCCTGAGGCCCCGCCCATTCTTGAGTGCGACGAGGGCATACACACGCATTGTGACCCTCAGCATGAGTCCTGTCCTCTAGTAAGTCCTCTCAGTGGCTGGACCATTAGATGTCCTAATGGGCTTGACAAGTCCCTAGGCCTCAATTTTTAACCAGATTTCTGATTGTCCAGTCGCCCCTCCTAGGGCTCTACTCTGAAATCCCTCAGTTGGTGGGACACCTGTGGTTAAAAATGAAAACAACAACAACAACAACAACACAAAATAAAACGGACTTCTTCCAGCCCACAGAATGAACCCAAACTCTTTGGACGGGGCCAAACCACCAGAGAGTAAGACTCGTCCATTTCCCATGAAGTCACCCAGAAATTCCACGACCATGAGTGACACGATATCCCGAGACAAAAACTTGAGCAGGAGCCTCACACTCGCCCTTCTTTCAAATCCCGAAAAGTTCTCCTCATGGTCTGTAGATCAGTCCTGCCATACCTATGACCTGAAACATAAGCCGAGTTTGTGTTTTCAGAAAACTGTCCAAAAAGGGCTGGACTACACAACCTACATGCTCAGGCCCCTGGAGCCAAACCTGAGGACTGTACTTGCCCTCTCCAAGGGAATTGTGTGTGCCCATTCCAATGGCCACAACCCTTCTCATAGGATAAACCTCCAAAGTCCCTGATATATCTCAATAGTGGTAGCTTCCCAGGAAAAACAGGGGCAATCTGAGCCCAAATGAGCCCCTACCTGCACTCAGACCCATAGACAGATGTCCTCAGAGGTAAAAAGGAAAGAACAGGTTCCTAGGCACTAATCAGATCCATTGCTTTGGTTTCCAAACATCTCTCCTCAGAGGCCTGGATTTCAAAAGCAGCATATAGCTGTTTCTTGTCTCACCCATCAGAAAACATCTCATCTACACATGGGAAACTTGCACGTTGGAGCTGTGTCAAAGCCTCTGTTTAGGAGAACCCTTTAGGGCCCCAGTGCCACCGCTTCATTCCAAGGTCTCCATAGACACAAAAGCACATTCGGACCCATCCCCAGGGGTGTGCATTTCAACTCAGCATCCTCGGTAGCTCCCCACAGATCCAGGAGATCTAAACTGTCTTGTTGCTAGGAGACAATTGGAATGCGAGGTGGGCTACCAAGCCATCCATCCTTAGAACCCTGCTCAGAATAATTGGCCTTGAGCCAAACAACAGGTCTCAATTGTCCTGCCGAAGACTCTCTGCAGTTTGGAGCTTCTCACAACTCCCATCATGGGAAAACCCCCATGGCCTCGTGATGCCTCCCCATTCATGAAGGGGCCATCAGGGACAGAAACTCCAACCTGAGCGATCGTCTGATCCTCGCCCTGACTTCAGATGCACGAGATCTCGATTCAGGTCTGTAGATTGTGCCTGCCATGGCCTCACCCAGAAACCTAAGCCTAGCTTGTGTTCTCAGACTTTTGTCGTCAGACTACTGGCCCACAAGGCCTCCAGTTTGGCAATCCAGAACTACAATGCAGCACTCTGCCTGCCCTCCAGATAAAAAACATTGTCCTCTGGGGCTACCCAGTAACCCCAAATGAGGATCAACTTGCACCGAACTTGGCTGTACCCCAAATACATAGGCTGACCAGGGCACTAATGCCCTTTCTGACACAGCCTGAGCCTGGACCCCCTGGCCCCTCCCAGACAGCTGGCCGCACACTGAGCACATCGAGCCGCCATGGCCTTAGGTCGTCATCTCTTCCCAACCTCGGTTTTCAGGTTTCAGAACCTAGACCTTATCTCCAATCACTGTCCATGTTGAAGGTGATGCAGAAATCAGAACTCCTTCCCCATGGCAAGAAACCTTGTGGTTGGCATGTTGTCCAACGTTCAGTGCCGTTGAAACCAGTGTGGCCCATGAGGCCCCGCCCATGCTCGCGGGCCACATTGGTCACAAACACACATTGTGACCCTCAGGCTGAGCCCAGTCCTCAAGTAAGGCCACTCAGTGGCTGGATGAAGAGATAGCATATTGGGCTTGCCATGCCCCTAGGCCCCAATTTTTAACCATAGTTCGGATTGTCCCTTCAGGCTTCCCCACGGCTTTGCTTTGGAATTCCTCTTTTGGTGGGACACCTGAGGTAACAAAACTGAAATGAGTCCTCCCATCCCACAGATTGACGAAAAGCAATTGGGAATCGGGCCAAATCCTCAGAGAGGAAGATTCGTCCATGGCCCATGAGGCCTCCGCGACATTCCACGGCCATCACTGATACAAAATCCAGAGACAAAAGCCTGAGCAATCGCCACAGACTCGCACTTTCTTCATATCCTGTAGAGTTCTTCTCATGGTTTGTAGATCGGGCCTGCCATACCTACGTCCCTAAACCTAAGCTGAGTTTGTGTTTTCAGACTTCTGTCCTCAAAGTCTTGGGCCACACACCCTCCAGGCTGGGCCCCTGGAGCCACACATTAGGACTGTGCCTACCAATCCATGGGAATTCTGCCCATTCCATGGTCCAAAATCGTACAAATTAAGAGAAACCTCCAACGACCCTTAGGCCATCCCAATAGTGTGGGTCACCCGGAACAAACAAGGGGTGTCTGACACCAGCTGATAATCGACCTCCACTCATACCATAGATGGATGTCCCCAGAGAAGAAGATTGAACCAGACAGGACCCTAGGCCATAATAGGATCCATTGCTATGGGTTAAAGGCATGTGTCCTCAAAAGCCTGATTCCAATACGAGCATAGGGGTTTTCCTGAGGCACCCATCAGAACTCATCTCTTCTCCACAAGGAAACCTGTGCATGGGAGCCATGTCCAAAGCTTAGGAAAGTACTTCAGGTTGCCGGTGCCACCGCCCCATTCCAAGGCCCTCATGGACACAAAAACACATTAGGACACATCCTCAGGAAAGTCCATTTCAACTCAGCCACCGAGGTTGCTCCCGCAGAGCCATCAGATCTAAACTGTCTTGTTGCTAGGAGACAATTGGAATGCGAGGCGGGCTTCCCAGGCATCCATCCGCGAATGGTGCTCTGGAGTTATTCCATATGGGATGTCCTGGAGCTGTCCAACAGGTTTCAATTGTCCGGAAGAAGGAATCCTGGAAGGGGGCATCCCACAACTCCCAACGTGGGAAAACCTCAATGGTCTCGAGATTCCGCTCCCTTCATGAAGCGGCCGTCATGCTCAGAAACTCCCACCTGAGCCAACGTCTGATCCTCGCCCTGACTTCAGATGCATGAGATAATGGTTCAGATCTGCAGGGGGTACCTGCCGTGCCCTCGCCCTGAAACCCAAGTCTAGCTTGTCTTCTCAGACTTCCATCCTCACACTCCTGGCCCCAAAGCCCTCAAGTTTGGCAATTCCGGACCCACAATGCAGCACTCTGCCTGCCCTCTAGAAAAAAAATGATTGCCTCATGAGCTGCCCAGGCACCTTAAATGATTGTAAACCTACACAGCACTCCACTTTACCCAAATTATATAGTCTAACCTGGGCACTAATGCACTGTCGAACACATCCTGAGCCCGGACCTCCTGACCAACACCCAGAAAGCTGACCGCACCCTGAGCACATAAAACCCGCCATGGCCTTAGGTCATCATCTCTTCCCTACCTCAGTTTTCAGGCTTCAGAACCGAGACCTTATCTCCAATCACTGCCCAGGGGTGAGTCTGATGCAGAAATCAGAACTCCTCCTTACCCATGCCAAGAACTCTTGTGGTTGGCACGTTGTCCAACGATCAGTGTAGGAGAAACCCTGAGGCCCCGCCCATTCTTGAGTGCGACGAGGGCATACACACGCATTGTGACCCTCAGCATGAGTCCTGTCCTCTAGTAAGTCCTCTCAGGGCTGGACCATTAGATGTCATAATGGGCTTGACATGTCCCTAGGCCCCAATTTTTAACCAGATTTCTGATTGTCCAGTCGCCCCTCCTAGGGCTCTACTCTGAAATGCCTCATTTGGTGGGACACCTGAGGTTAAAAAAGAAAACAACAACAACAACAACAACAAAATAAAACGGACTTCTTCCAGCCCACAGAATGAACCCAAACTCTTTGGACGGGGCCAAACCACCAGAGAGTAAGACTCGTCTATTTCCCATGAAGTCACCCAGAAATTCCACGACCATGAGTGACACGATATCCCGAGACAAAAACTTGAGCAGGAGCCTCACACTCGCCCTTCTTTCAAATCCCGAAAGTTTCTCCTCATGGTCTGTAGATCAGTCCTGCCATACCTATGATCTGAAACATAAGCCGAGTTTGTGTTTTCAGACAACTGTCCAAAAAGGGCTGGACTACACAACCTACAGGCTCTGGCCCCTGGAGCCAAACCTGAGGACTGTACTTGCCCTCTCCAAGGGAATTGTGTGTGCCCATTCCAATGGCCACAAACCTTCTAATAGGATAAACCTCCAAAGTCCCTGATATATCTCAATAGTGGTAGCTTCCCAGGAAAAACAGGGGCAATCTGAGCCCAAATGAGCCCCTACCTGCACTCAGACCCATAGACAGATGTCCTCAGAGGTAAAAAGGAAAGAACAGGCCCCTAGGCACTAATCAGATCCATTGCTTTGGTTTCCAGGCAACTCTCCTCAGAGGCCTGGATTTCAAAAGCAGCATATAGCTGTTTCTTGTCTCACCCATCAGAAAACATCTCATCTACACATGGGAAACTTGCACGTTGGAGCTGTGTCAAAGCCTCTGTTTAGGAGAACCCTTTAGGGCCCCAGTGCCACCGCTTCATTCCAAGGTCTCCATAGACACAAAAGCACATTCGGACCCATCCCCAGGGGTGTGCATTTCAACTCAGCATCCTCGGTAGCTCCCCACAGATCCAGGAGATCTAAACTGTCTTGTTGCTAGGAGACAATTGGAATGCGAGGTGGGCTACCCAGCCATCCATCCTTAGAACCCTGCTCAGAATCATTGGCCTGGAGCCAAACAACAGGTCTCAATTGTCCTGCCGAAGACTCTCTGCAGTTTGGCCCTCTCACAACTCCCATCATGGGAAAACCCCCATGGCCTCGTGATGCCCCCCCATTCATGAAGGGGCCATCAGGGACAGAAACTCCAACCTGAGCGATCGTCTGATCCTTGCCCTGACTTCAGATGCACGAGATCTCGATTCAGGTCTGTAGATTGTGCCTGCCATGGCCTCACCCAGAAACCTAAGCCTAGCTTGTGTTCTCAGACTTTTGTCGTCAGACTACTGGCCCACAAGGCCTCCAGTTTGGCAATCCAGAACTACAATGCAGCACTCTGCCTGCCCTCCAGATAAAAAACATTGTCCTCTGGGGCTACCCAGTAACCCCAAATGAGGATCAACTTGCACCGAACTTGGCTGTACCACAAATACATAGGCTGACCAGGGCACTAATGCCCTTTCTGACACAGCCTGAGCCTGGACCCCCTGGCCCCTCCCAGACAGCTGGCCGCACACTGAGCACATCGAGCCGCCATGGCCTTAGGTCGTCATCTCTTCCCAACCTCGGTTTTCAGGTTTCAGAACCTAGACCTTATCTCCAATCACTGTCCATGTTGAAGGTGATGCAGAAATCAGAACTCCTTCCCCATGGCAAGAAACCTTGTGGTTGGCATGTTGTCCAACGTTCAGTGTCGTTGAAACCAGTGTTGCCCATGAGGCCCCGCCCATGCTCGCGGGCCACATTGGTCACAAACACACATTGTGACCCTCAGGCTGAGCCCAGTCCTCAAGTAAGGCCACTCAGTGGCTGGATGAAGAGATAGCATATTGGGCTTGCCATGCCCCTAGGCCCCAATTTTTAACCATAGTTCGGATAGTCCCTTCAGGCTTCCCCACGGCTTTGCTTTGGAATTCCTCTTTTGGTGGGACACCTGAGGTAACAAAACTGAAATGAGTCCTCCCATCCCACAGATTGACGAAAAGCAATTGGGAATCGGGCCAAATCCTCAGAGAGGAAGATTCGTCCATGGCCCATGAGGCCTCCCCGACATTCCACGGCCACCACTGATACAAAATCCAGAGACAAAAGCCTGAGCAATCGCCACAGACTCGCACTTTCTTCATATCCTGTAGAGTTCTTCTCATGGTTTGTAGATCGGGCCTGCCATACCTACGTCCCTAAACCTAAGCTGAGTTTGTGTTTTCAGACTTCTGTCCTCAAAGTCTTGGGCCACACACCCTCCAGGCTGGGCACCTGGAGCCACACATTAGGACTGTGCCTACCAATCCATGGGAATTCTGCCCATTCCATGGTCCAAAATCGTACAAATTAGGAGAAACCTCCAACGACCCTTAGGCCATCCCAATAGTGTGGGTCACCCGGAACAAACAAGGGGTGTCTGACACCAGCTGATAATCGACCTCCACTCATACCATAGATGGATATCCCAAGAGAAGAAGATTGAACCAGACAGGACCCTAGGCCATAATAGGATCCATTGCTATGGGTTACAGGCATGTGTCCTCAAAAGCCTGATTCCAATACGAGCATAGGGGTTTTCCTGAGGCACCCATCAGAACTCATCTCTTCTCCACAAGGAAACCTGTGCATGGGAGCCATGTCCAAAGCTTAGGAAAGTACTTCAGGTTGCCGGTGCCACCGCCCCATTCCAAGGCCCTCATGGACACAAAAACACATTAGGACACATCCTCAGGAAAGTCCATTTCAACTCAGCCACCGAGGTTGCTCCCGCAGAGCCATCAGATCTAAACTGTCTTGTTGCTAGGAGACAATTGGAATGCGAGGCGGGCTTCCCAGGCATCCATCCGCGAACGGTGCTCTGGAGTCATTCCATATGGGATGTCCTGGAGCTGTCCAACAGGTTTCAATTGTCCGGAAGAAGGAATCCTGGAAGGGGGCATCCCACAACTCCCAACGTGGGAAAACCTCAATGGTCTCGAGATTCCCCTCCTTTCATGAAGCGGCCGTCATGCTCAGAAACTCCCACCTGAGCCAACGTCTGATCCTCGCCCTGACTTCAGATGCATGAGATAATGGTTCAGATCTGCAGGGGGTACCTGCCGTGCCCTCGCCCTGAAACCCAAGTCTAGCTTGTCTTCTCAGACTTCCATCCTCACACTCCTGGCCCCAAAGCCCTCAAGTTTGGCAATTCCGGACCCACAATGCAGCACTCTGCCTGCCCTCTAGAAAAAAAATGATTGCCTCATGAGCTGCCCAGGCACCTTAAATGAGGGTAAACCTACACAGCACTCGACTTTACCCAAATTATATACTCTAACATGGGCACTAATGCACTGTCGAACACATCCTGAGCCCGGATCTCCTGACCAACACCCAGAAAGCTGACCGCACCCTGAGCACATAAAACCCGCCATGGCCTTAGGTCATCATCTCTTCCCTACCTCAGTTTTCAGGCTTCAGAACCGAGACCTTATCTCCAATCACTGCCCAGGGGTGAGTCTGATGCAGAAATCAGAACTCCTCCTTACCCATGCCAAGAACCCTTGTGGTTGGCACATTGTCCAACGATCAGTGTAGGAGAAACCCTGAGGCCCCGCCCATTCTTGAGTGCGACGAGGGCATACACACGCATTGTGACCCTCAGCATGAGTCCTGTCCTCTAGTAAGTCCTCTCAGGGCTGGACCATTAGATGTCATAATGGGCTTGACATGTCCCTAGGCCCCAATTTTTAACCAGATTTCTGATTGTCCAGTCGCCCCTCCTAGGGCTCTACTCTGAAATCCCTCATTTGGTGGGACACCTGAGGTTAAAAAAGAAAACAACAACAACAACAACAACAAAATAAAACGGACTTCTTCCAGCCCACAGAATGAACCCAAACTCTTTGGACGGGGCCAAACCACCAGAGAGTAAGACTCGTCCATTTCCCATGAAGTCACCCAGAAATTCCACGACCATGAGTGACACGATATCCCGAGACAAAAACTTGAGCAGGAGCCTCACACTCACCCTTCTTTCAAATCCCGAAAGTTTCTCCTCATGGTCTGTAGATCAGTCCTGCCATACCTATGATCTGAAACATAAGCCGAGTTTGTGTTTTCAGACAACTGTCCAAAAAGGGCTGGACTACACAACCTACAGGCTCTGGCCCCTGGAGCCAAACCTGAGGACTGTACTTGCCCTCTCCAAGAGAATTGTGTGTGCCCATTCCAATGGCCACAACCCTTCTAATAGGATAAACCTCCAAAGTCCCTGATATATCTCAATAGTGGTAGCTTCCCAGGAAAAACAGGGGCAATCTGAGCCCAAATGAGCCCCTACCTGCACTCAGACCCATAGACAGATGTCCTCAGAGGTAAAAAGGAAAGAACAGGCCCCTAGGCACTAATCAGATCCATTGCTTTGGTTTCCAGGAATCTCTCCTCAGAGGCCTGGATTTCAAAAGCAGCATATAGCTGTTTCTTGTCTCACCCATCAGAAAACATCTCATCTACACATGGGAAACTTGCACGTTGGAGCTGTGTCAAAGCCTCTGTTTAGGAGAACCCTTTAGGGCCCCAGTGCCACCGCTTCATTCCAAGGTCTCCATAGACACAAAAGCACATTCGGACCCATCCCCAGGGGTGTGCATTTCAACTCAGCATCCTCGGTAGCTCCCCACAGATCCAGGAGATCTAAACTGTCTTGTTGCTAGGAGACAATTGGAATGCGAGGTGGGCTACCCAGCCATCCATCCTTAGAACCCTGCTCAGAATCATTGGCCTGGAGCCAAACAACAGGTCTCAATTGTCCTGCCGAAGACTCTCTGCAGTTTGGAGCTTCTCACAACTCCCATCATGGGAAAACCCCCATGGCCTCGTGATGCCACCCCATTCATGAAGGGGCCATCAGGGACAGAAACTCCAACCTGAGCGATCGTCTGATCCTCGCCCTGACTTCAGATGCACGAGATCTCGATTCAGGTCTGTAGATTGTGCCTGCCATGGCCTCACCCAGAAACCTAAGCCTAGCTTGTGTTCTCAGACTTTTGTCGTCAGACTACTGGCCCACAAGGCCTCCAGTTTGGCAATCCAGAACTACAATGCAGCACTCTGCCTGCCCTCCAGATAAAAAACATTGTCCTCTGGGGCTTCCAGTAACCCCAAATGAGGATCAACCTGCACCGACCTTGGCTGTACCCCAAATACATAGGCTGACCAGGGCACTAATGCCCTTTCTGACACAGCCTGAGCCTGGACCCCCTGGACCCTCCCAGACAGCTGGCCGCACACTGAGCACATCGAGCCGCCATGGCCTTAGGTCGTCATCTCTTCCCAACCTCGGTTTTCAGGTTTCAGAACCTAGACCTTATCTCCAATCACTGTCCATGTTGAAGGTGATGCAGAAATCAGAACTCCTTCCCAATGGCAAGAAACCTTGTGGTTGGCATGTTGTCCAACGTTCAGTGTCGTTGAAACCAGTGTGGCCCATGAGGCCCCGCCCATGCTCGCGGGCCACATTGGTCACAAACACACATTGTGACCCTCAGGCTGAGCCCAGTCCTCAAGTAAGGCCACTCAGTGGCTGGATGAAGAGATAGCATATTGGGCTTGCCATGCCCCTAGGCCCCAATTTTTAACCATAGTTCGGATTGTCCCTTCAGTCTTCCCCACGGCTTTGCTTTGGAATTCCTCTTTTGGTGGGACACCTGAGGTAACAAAACTGAAATGAGTCCTCCCATCCCACAGATTGACGAAAAGCAATTGGGAATCGGGCCAAATCCTCAGAGAGGAAGATTCGTCCTTGGCCCATGAGGGCTCCCCGACATTCCACGGCCATCACTGATACAAGATCCAGAGACAAAAGCCTGAGCAATCGCCACAGACTCGCACTTTCTTCATATCCTGTAGAGTTCTTCTCATGGTTTGTAGATCGGGCCTGCCAATCCTACGTCCCCAAACCTAAGCTGAGTTTGTGTTTTCAGACTTCTGTCCTCAAAGTCTTGGGACACACACCCTCCAGGCTGGGCCCCTGGAGCCACACATTAGGACTGTGCCTACCAATCCATGGGAATTCTGCCCATTCCATGGTCCAAAATCGTACAAATTAAGAGAAACCTCCAACGACCCTTAGGCCATCACAATAGTGTGGGTCACCCGGAACAAACAAGGGGTGTCTGACACCAGCTGATAATCGACCTCCACTCATACCATAGATGGATGTCCCCAGAGAAGAAGATTGAACCAGACAGGACCCTAGGCCATAATAGGATCCATTGCTATGGGTTACAGGCATGTGTCCTCAATAGCCTGATTCCAATACGAGCATAGGGGTTTTCCTGAGGCACCCATCAGAACTCATCTCGTCTCCACAAGTAAACCTGTGCATGGGAGCCATGTCCAAAGCTTAGGAAAGTACTTCAGGTTGCCGGTGCCACCGCCCCATTCCAAGGCCCTCATGGACACAAAAACACATTAGGACACATCCTCAGGAAAGTCCATTTCAACTCAGCCACCGAGGTTGCTACCGCAGAGCCATCAGATCTAAACTGTCTTGTTGCTAGGAGACAATTGGAATGCGAGGCGGGCTTCCCAGGCATCCATCCGCGAACGGTGCTCTGGAGTCATTCCATATGGGATGTCCTGGAGCTGTCCAACAGGTCTCAATTGTCCGGAAGAAGGAATCCTGGAAGGGGGCATCCCACAACTCCCAACGTGGGAAAACCTCAATGGTCTCGAGATTCCGCTCCCTTCATGAAGCGGCCGTCATGCTCAGAAACTCCCACCTGAGCCAACGTCTGATCCTCGCCCTGACTTCAGATGCATGAGATATTGGTTCAGATCTGCAGGGGGTACCTGCCGTGCCCTTGCCCTGAAACCCAAGTCTAGCTTGTCTTCTCAGACTTCCATCATCACACTCCTGGCCCCAAAGCCCTCAAGTTTGGCAATTCCGGACCCACAATGCAGCACTCTGCCTGCCCTCTAGAAAAAAAAAATGATTGCCTCATGAGCTGCCCAGGCACCTTAAATGAGGGTAAACCTACACAGCACTCGACTTTACCCAAATTATATAGTCTAACCTTGGCACTAATGCACTGTCGAACACATCCTGAGCCCGGAACTCCGGACCAACACCCAGAAAGCTGACCGCACACTGAGCACATAAAACCCGCCATGGCCTTAGGTCATCATCTCTTCCCTACCTCAGTTTTCAGGCTTCAGAACCGAGACCTTATCTCCAATCACTGCCCAGGGGTGAGTCTGATGCAGATATCAGAACTCCTCCTTACCCATGGCAAGAACCCTTGTGGTTGGCACGTTGTCCAACGATCAGTGTAGGAGAAACCATGAGGCTCGCCCATTCTTGAGTGCGACGAGGGCATACACACGCATTGTGACCCTCAGCATGAGTCCTGTCCTCTAGTAAGTCCTCTCAGTGGCTGGACCATTAGATGTCATAATGGGCTTGACATGTCCCTAGGCCCCAATTTTTACCCAGATTTCTGATTGTCCAGTCGCCCCTCCTAGGGCTCTACTCTGAAATCCCTCATTTGGTGGGACACCTGAGGTTAAAAATGAAAACAACAACAACAACAACAACAAAATAAAACGGACTTCTTCCAACCCACAGAATGAACCCAAACTCTTTGGACGGGGCCAAACCACCAGAGAGTAAGACTCGTCCGTTTCCCATAAAGTCACCCAGAAATTCCACGACCATGAGTGACACGATATCCCGAGACAAAAACTTGAGCAGGAGCCTCACACTCGCCCTTCTTTCAAATCCCGAAAAGTTCTCCTCATGGTCTGTAGATCAGTCCTGCCATACCTATGACCTGAAACATAAGCCGAGTTTGTGTTTTCAGACAACTGTCCAAAAAGGGCTGGACTACACAACCTACAGGCTCAGGCCCCTGGAGCCAAACCTGAGGACTGTACTTGCCCTCTCCAAGGGAATTGTGTGTGCCCATTCCAATGGCCACAACCCTTCTAATAGGATAAACCTCCAAAGTCCCTGATATATCTCAATAGTGGTAGCTTCCCAGGAAAAACAGGGGCAATCTGAGCCCAAATGAGACCCTACCTGCACTCAGACCCATAGACAGATGTCCTCAGAGGTAAAAAGGAAAGAACAGGCCCCTAGGCACTAATCAGATCCATTGCTTTGGTTTCCAGGCATCTCTCCTCAGAGGCCTGGATTTCAAAAGCAGCATATAGCAGTTTCTTGTCTCACCCATCAGAAAACATCTCATCTACACATGGGAAACTTGCACGTTGGAGCTGTGTCAAAGCCTCTGTTTAGGAGAACCCTTTAGGGCCCCAGTGCCACCGCTTCATTCCAAGGTCTCCATAGACACAAAAGCACATTCGGACCCATCCCCAGGGGTGTGCATTTCAACTCAGCATCCTCGGTAGCTCCCCACAGATCCAGGAGATCTAAACTGTCTTGTTGCTAGGAGACAATTGGAATGCGAGGTGGGCTACCCAGCCATCCATCCTTAGAACCCTGCTCAGAATCATTGGCCTGGAGACAAACAGCAGGTCTCAATTGTCCTGCCGAAGACTCTCTGCAGTTTGGAGCTTCTCACAACTCCCATCATGGGAAAACCCCCATGGCCTCGTGATGCCCCCCCATTCATGAAGGGGCCATCAGGGACAGAAACTCCAACCTGAGCGATCGTCTGATCCTCGCCCTGACTTCAGATGCACGAGATCTCGATTCAGGTCTGTAGATTGTGCCTGCCATGGCCTCACCCAGAAACCTAAGCCTAGCTTGTGTTCTCAGACTTTTGTCGTCAGACTACTGGCCCACAAGGCCTCCAGTTTGGCAATCCAGAACTACAATGCAGCACTCTGCCTGCCCTCTAGATAAAAAACATTGTCCTCTGGGGCTACGCAGTAACCCCAAATGAGGATCAACCTGCACCGACCTTGGCTGTACCCCAAATACATAGGCTGACCAGGGCACTAATGCCCTTTCTGACACAGCCTGAGCCTGGACCCCCTGGCCCCTCCCAGACAGCTGGCCGCACACTGAGCACATCGAGCCGCCATGGCCTTAGGTCGTCATCTCTTCCCAACCTCGGTTTTCAGGTTTCAGAACCTAGACCTTATCTCCAATCACTGTCCATGTTGAAGGTGATGCAGAAATCAGAACTCCTTCCCAATGGCAAGAAACTTTGTGGTTGGCATGTTGTCCAACGTTCAGTGTCGTTGAAACCAGTGTGGCCCATGAGGCCCCGCCCATTCTCGCGGGCCACATTGGTCACAAACACACATTGTGACCCTCAGGCTGAGCCCAGTCCTCAAGTAAGGCCACTCAGTGGCTGGATGAAGAGATAGCATATTGGGCTTGCCATGCCCCTAGGCCCCAATTTTTAACCATAGTTCGGATTGTCTTTTCAGTCTTCCCCACGGCTTTGCTTTGGAATTCCTCTTTTGGTGGGACACCTGAGGTAACAAAACTGAAATGAGTCCTCCCATCCCACAGATTGACGAAAAGCAATTGGGAATCGGGCCAAATCCTCAGAGAGGAAGATTCGTCCATGGCCCATGAGGCCTCCCCGACATTCCACGGCCATCACTGATACAAAATCCAGAGACAAAAGCCTGAGCAATCGCCACAGACTCGCACTTTCTTTATATCCTGTAGAGTTCTTCTCATGGTTTGTAGATCGGGCCTGCCATACCTACGTCCCCAAACCTAAGCTGAGTTTGTGTTTTCAGACTTCTGTCCTCAAAGTCTTGGGCCAAACACCCTCCAGGCTGGGCCCCTGGAGCCACACATTAGGACTGTGCCTACCAATCCATGGGAATTCTGCCCATTCCATGGTCCAAAATCGTACAAATTAGGAGAAACCTCCAACGACCCTTAGGCCATCCCAATAGTGTGGGTCACCCGGAACAAACAAGGGGTGTCTGACACCAGCTGATCATCGACCTCCACTCATACCATAGATGGATGTCCCCAGAGAAGAAGATTGAACCAGACAGGACCCTAGGCCATAATAGGATCCATTGCTATGGGTTACAGGCATGTGTCCTCAATAGCCTGATTCCAATACGAGCATAGGGGTTTTCCTGAGGCACCCATCAGAACTCATCTCGTCTCCACAAGGAAACCTGTGCATGGGAGCCATGTCCAAAGCTTAGGAAAGTACTTCAGGTTGCCGGTGCCACCGCCCCATTCCAAGGCCCTCATGGACACAAAAACACATTAGGACACATCCTCAGGGAAGTCCATTTCAACTCAGCCACCGAGGTTGCTCCCGCAGAGCCATCAGATCTAAACTGTCTTGTTGCTAGGAGACAATTGGAATGCGAGGCGGGCTTCCCAGGCATCCATCCGCGAACGGTGCTCTGGAGTCATTCCATATGGGATGTCCTGGAGCTGTCCAACAGGCCTCAATTGTCCGGAAGAAGGAATCCTGGAAGGGGGCATCCCACAACTCCCAACGTGGGAAAACCTCAATGGTCTCGAGATTCCGCTCCCTTCATGAAGCGGCCGTCATGCTCAGAAACTCCCACCTGAGCCAACGTCTGATCCTCGCCCTGACTTCAGATGCATGAGATATTAGTTCAGATCTGCAGGGGGTACCTGCCGTGCCCTCGCCCTGAAACCCAAGTCTAGCTTGTCTTCTCAGACTTCCATCCTCACACTCCTGGCCCCTAAGCCCTCAAGTTTGGCAATTCCGGACCCACAATGCAGCACTCTGCCTGCCCTCTAGAAAAAAAATGATTGCCTCATGAGCTGCCCAGGCACCTTAAATGAGGGTAAACCTACACAGCACTCGACTTTACCCAAATTATATAGTCTAACCTGGGCACTAATGCACTGTCGAACACATCCTGAGCCCGGACCTCCTGACCAACACCCAGAAAGCTGACCGCACACTGAGCACATAAAACCCGCCATGGCCTTAGGTCATCATCTCTTCCCTACCTCAGTTTTCAGGCTTCAGAACCGAGACCTTATCTCCAATCACTGCCCAGGGGTGAGTCTGATGCAGAAATCAGAACTCCTCCTTACCCATGGCAAGAACCCTTGTGGTTGGCACGTTGTCCAACGATCAGTGTAGGAGAAACCCTGAGGCCCCGCCCATTCTTGAGTGCGACGAGGGCATACACACGCATTGTGACCCTCAGCATGAGTCCTGTCCTCTAGTAAGTCCTCTCAGTGGCTGGACCATTAGAGGTCATAATGGGCTTGACATGTCCCTAGGCCCCAATTTTTAACCAGATTTCTGATTGTCCAGTCGCCCCTCCTAGGGCTCTACTCTGAAATCCCTCATTTGGTGGGACACCTGAGGTTAAAAATGAAAACAACAACAACAACAACAACACAAAATAAAACGGACTTCTTCCAGCCCACAGAATGAACCCAAACTCTTTGGACGGGGCCAAACCACCAGAGAGTAAGACTCGTCCATTTCCCATGAAGTCACCCAGAAATTCCACGACCATGAATGACACGATATCCCGAGACAAAAACTTGAGCAGGAGCCTCACACTCGCCCTTCTTTCAAATCCCGAAAAGTTCTCCTCATGGTCTGTAGATCAGTCCTGCCATACCTATGACCTGAAACATAAGCCGAGTTTGTGTTTTCAGACAACTGTCCAAAAAGGGCTGGACTACACAACCTACAGGCTCAGGCCCCTGGAGCCAAACCTGAGGACTGTACTTGCCCTCTCCAAGGGAATTGTGTGTTTTCATTCCAATGGCCACAACCCTTCTAATAGGATAAACCTCCAAAGTCCCTGATATATCTCAATAGTGGTAGCTTCCCAGGAAAAACAGGGGCAATCTGAGCCCAAATGAGCCCCTACCTGCACTCAGACCCATAGACAGATGTCCTCAGAGGTAAAAAGGAAAGAACAGGCCCCTCGGCACTAATCAGATCCATTGCTTTGGTTTCCAGGCATCTCTCCTCAGAGGCCTGGATTTCAAAAGCAGCATATAGCTGTTTCTTGTCTCACCCATCAGAAAACATCTCATCTACACATGGGAAACTTGCACGTTGGAGCTGTGTCAAAGCCTCTGTTTAGGAGAACCCTTTAGGGCCCCAGTGCCACCGCTTCATTCCAAGGTCTCCATAGACACAAAAGCACATTCGGACCCATCCCCAGGGGTGTGCATTTCAACTCAGCATCCTCGGTAGCTCCCCACAGATCCAGGAGATCTAACCTGTCTTGTTGCTAGGAGACAATTGGAATGCGAGGTGGGCTACCCAGCCATCCATCCGTAGAACCCTGCTCAGAATCATTGGCCTGGAGCCAAACAGCAGGTCTCAATTGTCCTGCCGAAGACTCTCTGCAGTTTGGAGCTTCTCACAACTCCAATCATGGGAAAACCCCCATGGCCTCGTGATGCCCCCCCATTCATGAAGGGGCCATCAGGGACAGAAACTCCAACCTGAGCGATCGTCTGATCCTCGCCCTGACTTCAGATGCACGAGATCTCGATTCAGGTCTGTAGATTGTGCCTGCCATGGCCTCACCCTGAAACCTAAGCCTAGCTTGTGTTCTCAGACTTTTCTCGTCAGACTACTGGCCCACAAGGCCTCCAGTTTGGCAATCCAGAACTAAAATGCAGCACTCTGCCTGCCCTCCAGATAAAAAACATTGTCCTCTGGGGCTACCCAGTAACCCCAAATGAGGATCAACCTTCACCGACCTTGGCTGTACCCCAAATACATAGGCTGACCAGGGCACTAATGCCCTTTCTGACACAGCCTGAGCCTGGACCCCCTGGCCCCTCCCAGACAGCTGGCCGCACACTGAGCACATCGAGCCGCCATGGCCTTAGGTCGTCATCTCTTCCCAACCTCGGTTTTCAGGTTTCAGAACCTAGACCTTATTTCCAATCACTGTCCATGTTGAAGGTGATGCAGAAATCAGAACTCCTTCCCCATGGCAAGAAACCTTGTGGTTGGCATGTTGTCCAACGTTCAGTGTCGTTGAAACCAGTGTGGCCCATGAGGCCCCGCCCATGCTCGCGGGCCACATTGGTCACAAACACACATTGTGACCCTCAGGCTGAGCCCAGTCCTCAAGTAAGGCCACTCAGTGGCTGAATGAAGAGATAGCATATTGGGCTTGCCATGCCCCTAGGCCCCAATTTTTAACCATAGTTCGGATTGTCTTTTCAGTCTTCCCCACGGCTTTGCTTTGGAATTCCTCTTTTGGTGGGACACCTGAGGTAACAAAACTGAAATGAGTCCTCCCATCCCACAGATTGACGAAAAGCAATTGGGAATCGGGCCAAATCCTCAGAGAGGAAGATTCGTCCATGGCCCATGAGGCCTCCCCGACATTCCACGGCCATCACTGATACAAAATCCAGAGACAAAAGCCTGAGCAATCGCCACAGACTCGCACTTTCTTTATATCCTGTAGAGTTCTTCTCATGGTTTGTAGATCGGGCCTGCCATACCTACGTCCCCAAACCTAAGCTGAGTTTGTGTTTTCAGACTTCTGTCCTCAAAGTCTTGGGCCAAACACCCTCCAGGCTGGGCCCCTGGAGCCACACATTAGGACTGTGCCTACCAATCCATGGGAATTCTGCCCATTCCATGGTCCAAAATCGTACAAATTAGGAGAAACTTCCAACGACCCTTAGGCCATCCCAATAGTGTGGTTCACCCGGAACAAACAAGGGGTGTCTGACACCAGCTGATAATCGACCTCCACTCATACCATAGATGGATGTCCCCAGAGAAGAAGATTGAACCAGACTGGACCCTAGGCCATAATAGGATCCATTGCTATGGGTTACAGGCATGTGTCCTCAATAGCCTGATTCCAATACGAGCATAGGGGTTTTCCTGAGGCACCCATCAGAACTCATCTCGTCTCCACAAGGAAACCTGTGCATGGGAGCCATGTCCAAAGCTTAGGAAAGTACTTCAGGTTGCCGGTGCCACCGCCCCATTCCAAGGCCCTCATGGACACAAAAACACATTAGGACACATCCTCAGGAAAGTCCATTTCAACTCAGCCCCCGAGGTTGCTCCCGCAGAGCCATCAGATCTAAACTGTCTTGTTGCTAGGAGACAATTGGAATGCGAGGCGGGCTTCCCAGGCATCCATCCGCGAACGGTGCTCTGGAGTCATTCCATATGGGATGTCCTGGAGCTGTCCAACAGGTCTCAATTGTCCGGAAGAAGGAATCCTGGAAGGGGGCATCCCACAACTCCCAACGTGGGAAAACCTCAATGGTCTCGAGATTTCGCTCCCTTCATGAAGCGGCCGTCATGCTCAGAAACTCCCACCTGAGCCAACGTCTGATCCTCGCCCTGACTTCAGATGCATGAGATATTGGTTCAGATCTGCAGGGGGTACCTGCCGTGCCCTCGCCCTGAAACCCAAGTCTAGCTTGTCTTCTCAGACTTCCATCATCACACTCCTGGCCCCAAAGCCCTCAAGTTTGGCAATTCCGGACCCACAATGCAGCACTCTGCCTGCCCTCTAGAAAAAAAATGATTGCCTCATGAGCTGCCCAGGCACCTTAAATGAGGGTAAACCTACACAGCACTCGACTTTACCCAAATTATATAGTCTAACCTGGGCACTAATGCACTGTCGAACACATCCTGAGCCCGGACCTCCTGACCAACACCCAGAAAGCTGACCGCACACTGAGCACATAAAACCCGCCATGGCCTTAGGTCATCATCTCTTCCCTACCTCAGTTTTCAGGCTTCAGAACCGAGACCTTATCTCCAATCACTGCCCAGGGGTGAGTCTGATGCAGAAATCAGAACTCCTCCTTACCCATGGCAAGAACCCTTGTGGTTGGCACGTTGTCCAACGATCAGTGTAGGAGAAACCCTGAGGCCCCGCCCATTCTTGAGTGCGACGAGGGCATACACACGCATTGTGACCCTCAGCATGAGTCCTGTCCTCTAGTAAGTCCTCTCAGTGGCTGGACCATTAGATGTCATAATGGGCTTGACATGTCCCTAGGCCCCAATTTTTAACCAGATTTCTGATTGTCCAGTCGCCCCTCCTAGGGCTCTACTCTGAAATCCCTCATTTGGTGGGACACCTGAGGTTAAAAATGAAAACAACAACAACAACAACAACACAAAATAAAACGGACGTCTTCCAGCCCACAGAATGAACCCAAACTCTTTGGACGGGGCCAAACCACCAGAGAGTAAGACTCGTCCATTTCCCATGAAGTCACCCAGAAATTCCACGACCATGAGTGACACGATATCCCGAGACAAAAACTTGAGCAGGAGCCTCACACTCGCCCTTCTTTCAAATCCCGAAAAGTTCTCCTCATGGTCTGTAGATCAGTCCTGCCATACCTATGATCTGAAACATAAGCCGAGTTTGTGTTTTCAGACAACTGTCCAAAAAGGGCTGGACTACACAACCTACAGGCTCAGGCCCCTGGAGCCAAACCTGAGGACTGTACTTGCCCTCTCCAAGGGAATTGTGTGTGCCCATTCCAATGGCCACAACCCTTCTAATAGGATAAACCTCCAAAGTCCCTGATATATCTCAATAGTGGTAGCTTCCCAGGAAAAACAGGGGCAATCTGAGCCCAAATGTGCCCCTACCTGCACTCAGACCCATAGACAGATGTCCTCAGAGGTAAAAAGGAAAGAACAGGCCCCTCGGCACTAATCAGATCCATTGCTTTGGTTTCCAGGCATCTCTCCTCAGAGGCCTGGATTTCAAAAGCAGCATATAGCTGTTTCTTGTCTCACCCATCAGAAAACATCTCATCTACACATGGGAAACTTGCACGTTGGAGCTGTGTCAAAGCCTCTGTTTAGGAGAACCCTTTAGGGCCCCAGTGCCACCGCTTCATTCCAAGGTCTCCATAGACACAAAAGCACATTAGGACCCATCCCCAGGGGTGTGCATTTCAACTCAGCATCCTCGGTAGCTCCCCACAGATCCAGGAGATCTAAACTGTCTTGTTGCTAGGAGACAATTGGAATGCGAGGTGGGCTACCCAGCCATCCATCCTTAGAACCCTGCTCAGAATCATTGGCCTGGAGCCAAACAGCAGGTCTCAATTGTCCTGCCGAAGACTCTCTGCAGTTTGGAGCTTCTCACAACTCCCATCATGGGAAAACCCCCATGGCCTCGTGATGCCCCCCCATTCATGAAGGGGCCATCAGGGACAGAAACTCCAACCTGAGCGATCGTCTGATCCTCGCCCTGACTTCAGATGCACGAGATCTCGATTCAGGTCTGTAGATTGTGCCTGCCATGGCCTCACCCAGAAACCTAAGCCTAGCTTGTGTTCTCAGACTTTTGTCGTCAGACTACTGGCCCACAAGGCCTCCAGTTTGGCAATCCAGAACTAAAATGCAGCACTCTGCCTGCCCTGCAGATAAAACACATTGTCCTCTGGGGCTACCCAGTAACCCCAAATGAGGATCAACCTGCACCGACCTTGGCTGTACCCCAAATACATAGGCTGACCAGGGCACTAATGCCCTTTCTGACACAGCCTGAGCCTGGACCCCCTGGCCCCTCCCAGACAGCTGGCCGCACACTGAGCACATCGAGCCGCCATGGCCTTATGTCGTCATCTCTTCCCAACCCCGGTTTTCAGGTTTCAGAACCTAGACCTTATCTCCAATCACTGTCCATGTTGAAGGTGATGCAGAAATCAGAACTCCTTCCCCATGGCAAGAAACCTTGTGGTTGGCATGTTGTCCAACGTTCAGTGTCGTTGAAACCAGTGTGGCCCATGAGGCCCCGCCCATGCTCGCGGGCCACATTGGTCACAAACACACATTGTGACCCTCAGGCTGAGCCCAGTCCTCAAGTAAGGCCACTCAGTGGCTGGATGAAGAGATAGCATATTGGGCTTGCCATGCCCCTAGGCCCCAATTTTTAACCATAGTTCGGATTGTCTTTTCAGTCTTCCCCACGGCTTTGCTTTGGAATTCCTCTTTTGGTGGGACACCTGAGGTAACAAAACTGAAATGAGTCCTCCCATCCCACAGATTGACGAAAAGCAATTGGGATCGGGCCAAATCCTCAGAGAGGAAGATTCGTCCATGGCCCATGAGGCCTCCCCGACATTCCACGGCCATCACTGATACAAGATCCAGAGACAAAAGCCTGAGCAATCGCCACAGACTCGCACTTTCTTTATATCCTGTAGAGTTCTTCTCATGGTTTGTAGATCGGGCCTGCCATACCTACGTCCCCAAACCTAAGCTGAGTTTGTGTTTTCAGACTTCTGTCCTCAAAGTCTTGGGCCAAACACCCTCCAGGCTGGGCCCCTGGAGCCACACATTAGGACTGTGCCTACCAATCCATGGGAATTCTGCCCATTCTATGGTCCAAAATCGTACAAATTAGGAGAAACCTCCAACGACCCTTAGGCCATCCCAATAGTGTGGGTCACCCGGAACAAACAAGGGGTGTCTGACACCAGCTGATAATCGACCTCCACTCATACAATAGATGGATGTCCCCAGAGAAGAAGATTGAACCAGACAGGACCCTAGGCCATAATAGGATCCATTGCTATGGGTGACAGGCATGTGTCCTCAATAGCCTGATTCCAATACGAGCATAGGGGTTTTCCTGAGGCACCCATCAGAACTCATCTCGTCTCCACAAGGAAACCTGTGCATGGGAGCCATGTCCAAAGCTTAGGAAAGTACTTCAGGTTGCCGGTGCCACCGCCCCATTCCAAGGCCCTCATGGACACAAAAACACATTAGGACACATCCTCAGGAAAGTCCATTTCAACTCAGCCACCGAGGTTGCTCCCGCAGAGCCATCAGATCTAAACTGTCTTGTTGCTAGGAGACAATTGGAATGCGAGGCGGGCTTCCCAGGCATCCATCCGCGAACGGTGCTCTGGAGTCATTCCATATGGGATGTCCTGGAGCTGTCCAACAGGTCTCAATTGTCCGGAAGAAGTAATCCTGGAAGAGGGAATCCCACCACTCCCAACGTGGGAAAACCTCAATGGTCTCGAGATTCCGCTCCCTTCATGAAGCGGCCGTCATGCTCAGAAACTCCCACCTGAGCCAACGTCTGATCCTCGCCCTGACTTCCGATGCATGAGATATTGGTTCAGATCTGCAGGGGGTACCTGCCGTGCCCTCGCCCTGAAACCCAAGTCTAGCTTGTCTTCTCAGACTTCCATCCTCACACTCCTGGCCCCTAAGCCCTCAAGTTTGGCAATTCCGGACCCACAATGCAGCACTCTGCCTGCCCTCTAGAAAAAAAATGATTGCCTCATGAGCTGCCCAGGCACCTTAAATGAGGGTAAACCTACACAGCACTCGACTTTACCCAAATTATATAGTCTAACCTGGGCACTAATGCACTGTCGAACACATCCTGAGCCCGGACCTCCTGACCAACACCCAGAAAGCTGACCGCACACTGAGCACATAAAAACCGCCATGGCCTTAGGTCATCATCTCTTCCCTACCTCAGTTTTCAGGCTTCAGAACCGAGACCTTATCTCCAATCACTGCCCAGGGGTGAGTCTGATGCAGAAATCAGAACTCCTCCTTACCCATGGCCAGAACCCTTGTGGTTGGCACGTTGTCCAACAATCAGTGTAGGAGAAACCCTGAGGCCCCGCCCATTCTTGAGTGCGACGAGGGCATACACACGCATTGTGACCCTCAGCATGAGTCCTGTCCTCTAGTAAGTCCTCTCAGTGGCTGGACCATTAGATGTCATAATGGGCTTGACACATCCCTAGGCCCCAATTTTTAACCAGATTTCTGATTGTCCAGTCGCCCCTCCTAGGGCTCTACTCTGAAATCCCTCATTTGGTGGGACACCTGAGGTTAAAAATGAAAACAACAACAACAACACAAAATAAAACGGACTTCTTCCAGCCCACAGAATGAACCCAAACTCTTTGGACGGGGCCAAACCACCAGAGAGTAAGACTCGTCCATTTCCCATGAAGTCACCCAGAAATTCCACGACCATGAGTGACACGATATCCCGAGACAAAAACTTGAGCAGGAGCCTCACACTCGCCCTTCTTTCAAATCCCGAAAAGTTCTCCTCATGGTCTGTAGATCAGTCCTGCCATACCTATGACCTGAAACATAAGCCGAGTTTGTGTTTTCAGACAACTGTCCAAAAAGGGCTGGACTACACAACCTACAGGCTCAGGCCCCTGGAGCCAAACCTGAGGACTGTACTTGCCCTCTCCAAGGGAATTGTGTGTGCCCATTCCAATGGCCACAACCCTTCTAATAGGATAAACCTCCAAAGTCCCTGATATATCTCAATAGTGGTAGCTTCCCAGGAAAAACAGGGGCCATCTGAGCCCAAATGAGCCCCTACCTGCACTCAGACCCATAGACAGATGTCCTCAGAGGTAAAAAGGAAAGAACAGGCCCCTCGGCACTAATCAGATCCATTGCTTTGGTTTCCAGGCATCTCTCCTCAGAGGCCTGGATTTCAAAAGCAGCATATAGCTGTTTCTTGTCTCACCCATCAGAAAACATCTCATCTACACATGGGAAACTTGCACGTTGGAGCTGTGTCAAAGCCTCTGTTTAGGAGAACCCTTTAGGGCCCCAGTGCCACCGCTTCATTCCAAGGTCTCCATAGACACAAAAGCACATTCGGACCCATCCCCAGGGGTGTGCATTTCAACTCAGCATCCTCGGTAGCTCCCCACAGATCCAGGAGATCTAACCTGTCTTGTTGCTAGGAGACAATTGGAATGCGAGGTGGGCTACCCAGCCATCCATCCTTAGAACCCTGCTCAGAATCATTGGCCTGGAGCCAAACAACAGGTCTCAATTGTCCTGCCGAAGACTCTCTGCAGTTTGGAGCTTCTCACAACTCCCATCATGGGAAAACCCCCATGGCCTCGTGATGCCCCCCCATTCATGAAGGGGCCATCAGGGACAGAAACTCCAACCTGAGCGATCGTCTGATCCTCGCCCTGACTTCAGATGCACGAGATCTCGATTCAGGTCTGTAGATTGTGCCTGCCATGGCCTCACCCAGAAACCTAAGCCTAGCTTGTGTTCTCAGACTTTTGTCGTCAGACTACTGGCCCACAAGGCCTCCAGTTTGGCAATCCAGAACTACAATGCAGCACTCTGCCTGCCCTCTAGATAAAAAACATTGTCCTCTGGGGCTACCCAGTAACCCCAAATGAGGATCAACCTGCACCGACCTTGGCTGTACCCCAAATACATAGGCTGACCAGGGCACTAATGCCCTTTCTGACACAGCCTGAGCCTGGACCCCCTGGCCCCTCCCAGACAGCTGGCCGCACACTGAGCACATCGAGCCGCCATGGCCTTAGGTCGTCATCTCTTCCCAACCTCGGTTTTCAGGTTTCAGAACCTAGACCTTATCTCCAATCACTGTCCATGTTGAAGGTGATGCAGAAATCAGAACTCCTTCCCAATGGCAAGAAACCTTGTGGTTGGCATGTTGTCCAACGTTCAGTGTCGTTGAAACCAGTGTGGCCCATGAGGCCCCGCCCATGCTCGCGGGCCACATTGGTCACAAACACACATTGTGACCCTCAGGCTGAGCCCAGTCCTCAAGTAAGGCCACTCAGTGGCTGAATGAAGAGATAGCATATTGGGCTTGCCATGCCCCTAGGCCCCAATTTTTAACCATAGTTCGGATTGTCCCTTCAGGCTTCCCCACGGCTTTGCTTTGGAATTCCTCTTTTGGTGGGACACCTGAGGTAACAAAACTGAAATGAGTCCTCCCATCCCACAGATTGACGAAAAGCAATTGGGAATCGGGCCAAATCCTCAGAGAGGAAGATTCGTCCATGGCCCATGAGGCCTCCCCGACATTCCACGGCCATCACTGATACAAGATCCAGAGACAAAAGCCTGAGCAATCGCCACAGACTCGCACTTTCTTCATATCCTGTAGAGTTCTTCTCTTGGTTTGCAGATCGGGCCTGCCATACCTACGTCCCTAAACCTAAGCTGAGTTTGTGTTTTCAGACTTCTGTCCTCAAAGTCTTGGGCCACACACCCTCCAGGCTGGGCCCCTGGAGCCACACATTAGGACTGTGCCTACCAATCCATGGGAATTCTGCCCATTCCATGGTCCAAAATCGTACAAATTAGGAGAAACCTCCAACGACCCTTAGGCCATCCCAATAGTGTGGGTCACCCGGAACAAACAAGGGGTGTCTGACACCAGCTGATAATCGACCTCCACTCATACCATAGATGGATGTCCCCAGAGAAGAAGATTGAACCAGACAGGACCCTAGGCCATAATAGGATCCATTGCTATGGGTTACAGGCATGTGTCCTCAAAAGCCTGATTCCAATACGAGCATAGGGGTTCTCCTGAGGCACCCATCAGAACTCATCTCGTCTCCACAAGGAAACCTGTGCATGGGAGCCATGTCCAAAGCTTAGGAAAGTACTTCAGGTTGCCGGTGCCACCGCCCCATTCCAAGGCCCTCATGGACACAAAAACACATTAGGACACATCCTCAGGAAAGTCCATTTCAACTCAGCCACCGAGGTTGCTCCCGCAGAGCCATCAGATCTAAACTGTCTTGTTGCTAGGAGACAATTGGAATGCGAGGCGGGCTTCCCAGGCATCCATCCGCGAACGGTGCTCTGGAGTCATTCCATATGGGATGTCCTGGAGCTGTCCAACAGGTCTCAATTGTCCGGAAGAGGGAATCCTGGAAGGGGGCATCCCACAACTCCCAACGTGGGAAAACCTCAATGGTCTCGAGATTCCGCTCCCTTCATGAAGCGGCCGTCATGCTCAGAAACTCCCACCTGAGCCAACGTCTGATCCTCGCCCTGACTTCAGATGCATGAGATATTGGTTCAGATCTGCAGGGGGTACCTGCCGTGCCCTCGCCCTGAAACCCAAGTCTAGCTTGTCTTCTCAGACTTCCATCCTCACACTCCTGGCCCCTAAGCCCTCAAGTTTGGCAATTCCGGACCCACAATGCAGCACTTTGCCTGCCCTCTAGAAAAAAAAATGATTGCCTCATGAGCTGCCCAGGCACCTTAAATGAGGGTAAACCTACACAGCACTCGACTTTACCCAAATTATATAGTCTAACCTGGGCACTAATGCACTGTCGAACACATCCTGAGCCCGGACCTCCTGACCAACACCCAGAAAGCTGACCGCACACTGAGCACATAAAACCCGCCATGGCCTTAGGTCATCATCTCTTCCCTACCTCAGTTTTCAGGCTTCAGAACCGAGACCTTATCTCCAATCACTGCCCAGGGGTGAGTCTGATGCAGAAATCAGAACTCCTCCTTACCCATGGCAAGAACCCTTGTGGTTGGCACGTTGTCCAACGATCAGTGTAGGAGAAACCCTGAGGCCCCGCCCATTCTTGAGTGCGACGAGGGCATACACACGCATTGTGACCCTCAGCATGAGTCCTGTCCTCTAGTAAGTCCTCTCAGTGGCTGGACCATTAGATGTCATAATGGGCTTGACATGTCCCTAGGCCCCAATTTTTAACCAGATTTCTGATTGTCCAGTCGCCCCTCCTAGGGCTCTACTCTGAAATCCCTCATTTGGTGGGACACCTGAGGTTAAAAAAGAAAACAACAACAACAACAACAACAAAATAAAACGGACTTCTTCCAGCCCACAGAATGAACCCAAACTCTTTGGACGGGGCCAAACCACCAGAGAGTAAGACTCGTCCATTTCCCATGAAGTCACCCAGAAATTCCACGACCATGAGTGACACGATATCCCGAGACAAAAACTTGAGCAGGAGCCTCACACTCGCCCTTCTTTCAAATCCCGAAAAGTTCTCCTCATGGTCTGTAGATCAGTCCTGCCATACCTATGATCTGAAACATAAGCCGAGTTTGTGTTTTCAGACAACTGTCCAAAAAGGGCTGGACTACACAACCTACAGGCTCAGGCCCCTGGAGCCAAACCTGAGGACTGTACTTGCCCTCTCCAAGGGAATTGTGTGTGCCCATTCCAATGGCCACAACCCTTCTAATAGGATAAACCTCCAAAGTCCCTGATATATCTCAATAGTGGTAGCTTCCCAGGAAAAACAGGGGCAATCTGAGCCCAAATGTGCCCCTACCTGCACTCAGACCCATAGACAGATGTCCTCAGAGGTAAAAAGGAAAGAACAGGCCCCTCGGCACTAATCAGATCCATTGCTTTGGTTTCCAGGCATCTCTCCTCAGAGGCCTGGATTTCAAAAGCAGCATATAGCTGTTTCTTGTCTCACCCATCAGAAAACATCTCATCTACACATGGGAAACTTGCACGTTGGAGCTGTGTCAAAGCCTCTGTTTAGGAGAACCCTTTAGGGCCCCAGTGCCACCGCTTCATTCCAAGGTCTCCATAGACACAAAAGCACATTAGGACCCATCCCCAGGGGTGTGCATTTCAACTCAGCATCCTCGGTAGCTCCCCACAGATCCAGGAGATCTAAACTGTCTTGTTGCTAGGAGACAATTGGAATGCGAGGTGGGCTACCCAGCCATCCATCCTTAGAACCCTGCTCAGAATCATTGGCCTGGAGCCAAACAGCAGGTCTCAATTGTCCTGCCGAAGACTCTCTGCAGTTTGGAGCTTCTCACAACTCCCATCATGGGAAAACCCCCATGGCCTCGTGATGCCCCCCCATTCATGAAGGGGCCATCAGGGACAGAAACTCCAACCTGAGCGATCGTCTGATCCTCGCCCTGACTTCAGATGCACGAGATCTCGATTCAGGTCTGTAGATTGTGCCTGCCATGGCCTCACCCAGAAACCTAAGCCTAGCTTGTGTTCTCAGACTTTTGTCGTCAGACTACTGGCCCACAAGGCCTCCAGTTTGGCAATCCAGAACTAAAATGCAGCACTCTGCCTGCCCTGCAGATAAAACACATTGTCCTCTGGGGCTACCCAGTAACCCCAAATGAGGATCAACCTGCACCGACCTTGGCTGTACCCCAAATACATAGGCTGACCAGGGCACTAATGCCCTTTCTGACACAGCCTGAGCCTGGACCCCCTGGCCCCTCCCAGACAGCTGGCCGCACACTGAGCACATCGAGCCGCCATGGCCTTATGTCGTCATCTCTTCCCAACCCCGGTTTTCAGGTTTCAGAACCTAGACCTTATCTCCAATCACTGTCCATGTTGAAGGTGATGCAGAAATCAGAACTCCTTCCCCATGGCAAGAAACCTTGTGGTTGGCATGTTGTCCAACGTTCAGTGTCGTTGAAACCAGTGTGGCCCATGAGGCCCCGCCCATGCTCGCGGGCCACATTGGTCACAAACACACATTGTGACCCTCAGGCTGAGCCCAGTCCTCAAGTAAGGCCACTCAGTGGCTGGATGAAGAGATAGCATATTGGGCTTGCCATGCCCCTAGGCCCCAATTTTTAACCATAGTTCGGATTGTCTTTTCAGTCTTCCCCACGGCTTTGCTTTGGAATTCCTCTTTTGGTGGGACACCTGAGGTAACAAAACTGAAATGAGTCCTCCCATCCCACAGATTGACGAAAAGCAATTGGGATCGGGCCAAATCCTCAGAGAGGAAGATTCGTCCATGGCCCATGAGGCCTCCCCGACATTCCACGGCCATCACTGATACAAGATCCAGAGACAAAAGCCTGAGCAATCGCCACAGACTCGCACTTTCTTTATATCCTGTAGAGTTCTTCTCATGGTTTGTAGATCGGGCCTGCCATACCTACGTCCCCAAACCTAAGCTGAGTTTGTGTTTTCAGACTTCTGTCCTCAAAGTCTTGGGCCAAACACCCTCCAGGCTGGGCCCCTGGAGCCACACATTAGGACTGTGCCTACCAATCCATGGGAATTCTGCCCATTCTATGGTCCAAAATCGTACAAATTAGGAGAAACCTCCAACGACCCTTAGGCCATCCCAATAGTGTGGGTCACCCGGAACAAACAAGGGGTGTCTGACACCAGCTGATAATCGACCTCCACTCATACAATAGATGGATGTCCCCAGAGAAGAAGATTGAACCAGACAGGACCCTAGGCCATAATAGGATCCATTGCTATGGGTTACAGGCATGTGTCCTCAATAGCCTGATTCCAATACGAGCATAGGGGTTTTCCTGAGGCACCCATCAGAACTCATCTCGTCTCCACAAGGAAACCTGTGCATGGGAGCCATGTCCAAAGCTTAGGAAAGTACTTCAGGTTGCCGGTGCCACCGCCCCATTCCAAGGCCCTCATGGACACAAAAACACATTAGGACACATCCTCAGGAAAGTCCATTTCAACTCAGCCACCGAGGTTGCTCCCGCAGAGCCATCAGATCTAAACTGTCTTGTTGCTAGGAGACAATTGGAATGCGAGGCGGGCTTCCCAGGCATCCATCCGCGAACGGTGCTCTGGAGTCATTCCATATGGGATGTCCTGGAGCTGTCCAACAGGTCTCAATTGTCCGGAAGAAGTAATCCTGGAAGAGGGAATCCCACCACTCCCAACGTGGGAAAACCTCAATGGTCTCGAGATTCCGCTCCCTTCATGAAGCGGCCGTCATGCTCAGAAACTCCCACCTGAGCCAACGTCTGATCCTCGCCCTGACTTCCGATGCATGAGATATTGGTTCAGATCTGCAGGGGGTACCTGCCGTGCCCTCGCCCTGAAACCCAAGTCTAGCTTGTCTTCTCAGACTTCCATCCTCACACTCCTGGCCCCTAAGCCCTCAAGTTTGGCAATTCCGGACCCACAATGCAGCACTCTGCCTGCCCTCTAGAAAAAAAATGATTGCCTCATGAGCTGCCCAGGCACCTTAAATGAGGGTAAACCTACACAGCACTCGACTTTACCCAAATTATATAGTCTAACCTGGGCACTAATGCACTGTCGAACACATCCTGAGCCCGGACCTCCTGACCAACACCCAGAAAGCTGACCGCACACTGAGCACATAAAAACCGCCATGGCCTTAGGTCATCATCTCTTCCCTACCTCAGTTTTCAGGCTTCAGAACCGAGACCTTATCTCCAATCACTGCCCAGGGGTGAGTCTGATGCAGAAATCAGAACTCCTCCTTACCCATGGCCAGAACCCTTGTGGTTGGCACGTTGTCCAACAATCAGTGTAGGAGAAACCCTGAGGCCCCGCCCATTCTTGAGTGCGACGAGGGCATACACACGCATTGTGACCCTCAGCATGAGTCCTGTCCTCTAGTAAGTCCTCTCAGTGGCTGGACCATTAGATGTCATAATGGGCTTGACACATCCCTAGGCCCCAATTTTTAACCAGATTTCTGATTGTCCAGTCGCCCCTCCTAGGGCTCTACTCTGAAATCCCTCATTTGGTGGGACACCTGAGGTTAAAAATGAAAACAACAACAACAACACAAAATAAAACGGACTTCTTCCAGCCCACAGAATGAACCCAAACTCTTTGGACGGGGCCAAACCACCAGAGAGTAAGACTCGTCCATTTCCCATGAAGTCACCCAGAAATTCCACGACCATGAGTGACACGATATCCCGAGACAAAAACTTGAGCAGGAGCCTCACACTCGCCCTTCTTTCAAATCCCGAAAAGTTCTCCTCATGGTCTGTAGATCAGTCCTGCCATACCTATGACCTGAAACATAAGCCGAGTTTGTGTTTTCAGACAACTGTCCAAAAAGGGCTGGACTACACAACCTACAGGCTCAGGCCCCTGGAGCCAAACCTGAGGACTGTACTTGCCCTCTCCAAGGGAATTGTGTGTGCCCATTCCAATGGCCACAACCCTTCTAATAGGATAAACCTCCAAAGTCCCTGATATATCTCAATAGTGGTAGCTTCCCAGGAAAAACAGGGGCCATCTGAGCCCAAATGAGCCCCTACCTGCACTCAGACCCATAGACAGATGTCCTCAGAGGTAAAAAGGAAAGAACAGGCCCCTCGGCACTAATCAGATCCATTGCTTTGGTTTCCAGGCATCTCTCCTCAGAGGCCTGGATTTCAAAAGCAGCATATAGCTGTTTCTTGTCTCACCCATCAGAAAACATCTCATCTACACATGGGAAACTTGCACGTTGGAGCTGTGTCAAAGCCTCTGTTTAGGAGAACCCTTTAGGGCCCCAGTGCCACCGCTTCATTCCAAGGTCTCCATAGACACAAAAGCACATTCGGACCCATCCCCAGGGGTGTGCATTTCAACTCAGCATCCTCGGTAGCTCCCCACAGATCCAGGAGATCTAACCTGTCTTGTTGCTAGGAGACAATTGGAATGCGAGGTGGGCTACCCAGCCATCCATCCTTAGAACCCTGCTCAGAATCATTGGCCTGGAGCCAAACAACAGGTCTCAATTGTCCTGCCGAAGACTCTCTGCAGTTTGGAGCTTCTCACAACTCCCATCATGGGAAAACCCCCATGGCCTCGTGATGCCCCCCCATTCATGAAGGGGCCATCAGGGACAGAAACTCCAACCTGAGCGATCGTCTGATCCTCGCCCTGACTTCAGATGCACGAGATCTCGATTCAGGTCTGTAGATTGTGCCTGCCATGGCCTCACCCAGAAACCTAAGCCTAGCTTGTGTTCTCAGACTTTTGTCGTCAGACTACTGGCCCACAAGGCCTCCAGTTTGGCAATCCAGAACTACAATGCAGCACTCTGCCTGCCCTCTAGATAAAAAACATTGTCCTCTGGGGCTACCCAGTAACCCCAAATGAGGATCAACCTGCACCGACCTTGGCTGTACCCCAAATACATAGGCTGACCAGGGCACTAATGCCCTTTCTGACACAGCCTGAGCCTGGACCCCCTGGCCCCTCCCAGACAGCTGGCCGCACACTGAGCACATCGAGCCGCCATGGCCTTAGGTCGTCATCTCTTCCCAACCTCGGTTTTCAGGTTTCAGAACCTAGACCTTATCTCCAATCACTGTCCATGTTGAAGGTGATGCAGAAATCAGAACTCCTTCCCAATGGCAAGAAACCTTGTGGTTGGCATGTTGTCCAACGTTCAGTGTCGTTGAAACCAGTGTGGCCCATGAGGCCCCGCCCATGCTCGCGGGCCACATTGGTCACAAACACACATTGTGACCCTCAGGCTGAGCCCAGTCCTCAAGTAAGGCCACTCAGTGGCTGAATGAAGAGATAGCATATTGGGCTTGCCATGCCCCTAGGCCCCAATTTTTAACCATAGTTCGGATTGTCCCTTCAGGCTTCCCCACGGCTTTGCTTTGGAATTCCTCTTTTGGTGGGACACCTGAGGTAACAAAACTGAAATGAGTCCTCCCATCCCACAGATTGACGAAAAGCAATTGGGAATCGGGCCAAATCCTCAGAGAGGAAGATTCGTCCATGGCCCATGAGGCCTCCCCGACATTCCACGGCCATCACTGATACAAGATCCAGAGACAAAAGCCTGAGCAATCGCCACAGACTCGCACTTTCTTCATATCCTGTAGAGTTCTTCTCTTGGTTTGCAGATCGGGCCTGCCATACCTACGTCCCCAAACCTAAGCTGAGTTTGTGTTTTCAGACTTCTGTCCTCAAAGTCTTGGGCCACACACCCTCCAGGCTGGGCCCCTGGAGCCACACATTAGGACTGTGCCTACCAATCCATGGGAATTCTGCCCATTCCATGGTCCAAAATCGTACAAATTAGGAGAAACCTCCAACGACCCTTAGGCCATCCCAATAGTGTGGGTCACCCGGAACAAACAAGGGGTGTCTGACACCAGCTGATAATCGACCTCCACTCATACCATAGATGGATGTCCCCAGAGAAGAAGATTGAACCAGACAGGACCCTAGGCCATAATAGGATCCATTGCTATGGGTTACAGGCATGTGTCCTCAAAAGCCTGATTCCAATACGAGCATAGGGGTTCTCCTGAGGCACCCATCAGAACTCATCTCGTCTCCACAAGGAAACCTGTGCATGGGAGCCATGTCCAAAGCTTAGGAAAGTACTTCAGGTTGCCGGTGCCACCGCCCCATTCCAAGGCCCTCATGGACACAAAAACACATTAGGACACATCCTCAGGAAAGTCCATTTCAACTCAGCCACCGAGGTTGCTCCCGCAGAGCCATCAGATCTAAACTGTCTTGTTGCTAGGAGACAATTGGAATGCGAGGCGGGCTTCCCAGGCATCCATCCGCGAACGGTGCTCTGGAGTCATTCCATATGGGATGTCCTGGAGCTGTCCAACAGGTCTCAATTGTCCGGAAGAGGGAATCCTGGAAGGGGGCATCCCACAACTCCCAACGTGGGAAAACCTCAATGGTCTCGAGATTCCGCTCCCTTCATGAAGCGGCCGTCATGCTCAGAAACTCCCACCTGAGCCAACGTCTGATCCTCGCCCTGACTTCAGATGCATGAGATATTGGTTCAGATCTGCAGGGGGTACCTGCCGTGCCCTCGCCCTGAAACCCAAGTCTAGCTTGTCTTCTCAGACTTCCATCCTCACACTCCTGGCCCCTAAGCCCTCAAGTTTGGCAATTCCGGACCCACAATGCAGCACTTTGCCTGCCCTCTAGAAAAAAAAATGATTGCCTCATGAGCTGCCCAGGCACCTTAAATGAGGGTAAACCTACACAGCACTCGACTTTACCCAAATTATATAGTCTAACCTGGGCACTAATGCACTGTCGAACACATCCTGAGCCCGGACCTCCTGACCAACACCCAGAAAGCTGACCGCACACTGAGCACATAAAACCCGCCATGGCCTTAGGTCATCATCTCTTCCCTACCTCAGTTTTCAGGCTTCAGAACCGAGACCTTATCTCCAATCACTGCCCAGGGGTGAGTCTGATGCAGAAATCAGAACTCCTCCTTACCCATGGCAAGAACCCTTGTGGTTGGCACGTTGTCCAACGATCAGTGTAGGAGAAACCCTGAGGCCCCGCCCATTCTTGAGTGCGACGAGGGCATACACACGCATTGTGACCCTCAGCATGAGTCCTGTCCTCTAGTAAGTCCTCTCAGTGGCTGGACCATTAGATGTCATAATGGGCTTGACATGTCCCTAGGCCCCAATTTTTAACCAGATTTCTGATTGTCCAGTCGCCCCTCCTAGGGCTCTACTCTGAAATCCCTCATTTGGTGGGACACCTGAGGTTAAAAAAGAAAACAACAACAACAACAACAACAAAATAAAACGGACTTCTTCCAGCCCACAGAATGAACCCAAACTCTTTGGACGGGGCCAAACCACCAGAGAGTAAGACTCGTCCATTTCCCATGAAGTCACCCAGAAATTCCACGACCATGAGTGACACGATATCCCGAGACAAAAACTTGAGCAGGAGCCTCACACTCGCCCTTCTTTCAAATCCCGAAAAGTTCTCCTCATGGTCTGTAGATCAGTCCTGCCATACCTATGACCTGAAACATAAGCCGAGTTTGTGTTTTCAGACAACTGTCCAAAAAGGGCTGGACTACACAACCTACAGGCTCAGGCCAATGGAACCAAACCTGAGGACTGTACTTGCCCTCTCCAAGGGAATTGTGTGTGCCCATTCTAATGGCCACAACCCTTCTAATAGGATAAACCTCCAAAGTCCCTGATATATCTCAATAGTGGTAGCTTCCCAGGAAAAACAGGGGCCATCTGAGCCCAAATGAGCCCCTACCTGCACTCAGACCCATAGACAGATGTCCTCAGAGGTAAAAAGGAAAGAACAGGCCCCTAGGCACTAATCAGATCCATTGCTTTGGTTTCCAGGCATCTCTCCTCAGAGGCCTGGATTTCAAAAGCAGCATATAGCTGTTTCTTGTCTCACCCATCAGAAAACATCTCATCTACACATGGGAAACTTGCACGTTGGAGCTGTGTCAAAGCCTCTGTTTAGGAGAACCCTTTAGGGCCCCAGTGCCACCGCTTCATTCCAAGGTCTCCATAGACACAAAAGCACATTCGGACCCATCCCCAGGGGTGTGCATTTCAACTCAGCATCCTCGGTAGCTCCCCACAGATCCAGGAGATCTAACCTGTCTTGTTGCTAGGAGACAATTGGAATGCGAGGTGGGCTACCCAGCCATCCATCCTTAGAACCCTGCTCAGAATCATTGGCCTGGAGCCAAACAACAGGTCTCAATTGTCCTGCCGAAGACTCTCTGCAGTTTGGAGCTTCTCACAACTCCCATCATGGGAAAACCCCCATGGCCTCGTGATGCCCCCCCATTCATGAAGGGGCCATCAGGGACAGAAACTCCAACCTGAGCGATCGTCTGATCCTCGCCCTGACTTCAGATGCACGAGATCTCGATTCAGGTCTGTAGATTGTGCCTGCCATGGCCTCACCCAGAAACCTAAGCCTAGCTTGTGTTCTCAGACTTTTGTCGTCAGACTACTGGCCCACAAGGCCTCCAGTTTGGCAATCCAGAACTACAATGCAGCACTCTGCCTGCCCTCTAGATAAAAAACATTGTCCTCTGGGGCTACCCAGTAACCCCAAATGAGGATCAACCTGCACCGACCTTGGCTGTACCCCAAATACATAGGCTGACCAGGGCACTAATGCCCTTTCTGACACAGCCTGAGCCTGGACCCCCTGGCCCCTCCCAGACAGCTGGCCGCACACTGAGCACATCGAGCCGCCATGGCCTTAGGTCGTCATCTCTTCCCAACCTCGGTTTTCAGGTTTCAGAACCTAGACCTTATCTCCAATCACTGTCCATGTTGAAGGTGATGCAGAAATCAGAACTCCTTCCCAATGGCAAGAAACCTTGTGGTTGGCATGTTGTCCAACGTTCAGTGTCGTTGAAACCAGTGTGGCCCATGAGGCCCCGCCCATGCTCGCGGGCCACATTGGTCACAAACACACATTGTGACCCTCAGGCTGAGCCCAGTCCTCAAGTAAGGCCACTCAGTGGCTGAATGAAGAGATAGCATATTGGGCTTGCCATGCCCCTAGGCCCCAATTTTTAACCATAGTTCGGATTGTCCCTTCAGGCTTCCCCACGGCTTTGCTTTGGAATTCCTCTTTTGGTGGGACACCTGAGGTAACAAAACTGAAATGAGTCCTCCCATCCCACAGATTGACGAAAAGCAATTGGGAATCGGGCCAAATCCTCAGAGAGGAAGATTCGTCCATGGCCCATGAGGCCTCCCCGACATTCCACGGCCATCACTGATACAAGATCCAGAGACAAAAGCCTGAGCAATCGCCACAGACTCGCACTTTCTTCATATCCTGTAGAGTTCTTCTCTTGGTTTGCAGATCGGGCCTGCCATACCTACGTCCCCAAACCTAAGCTGAGTTTGTGTTTTCAGACTTCTGTCCTCAAAGTCTTGGGACACACACCCTCCAGGCTGGGCCCCTGGAGCCACACATTAGGACTGTGCCTACCAATCCATGGGAATTCTGCCCATTCCATGGTCCAAAATCGTACAAATTAGGAGAAACCTCCAACGACCCTTAGGCCATCCCAATAGTGTGGGTCACCCGGAACAAACAAGGGGTGTCTGACACCAGCTGATAATCGACCTCCACTCATACCATAGATGGATGTCCCCAGAGAAGAAGATTGAACCAGACAGGACCCTAGGCCATAATAGGATCCATTGCTATGGGTTACAGGCATGTGTCCTCAAAAGCCTGATTCCAATACGAGCATAGGGGTTCTCCTGAGGCACCCATCAGAACTCATCTCGTCTCCACAAGGAAACCTGTGCATGGGAGCCATGTCCAAAGCTTAGGAAAGTACTTCAGGTTGCCGGTGCCACCGCCCCATTCCAAGGCCCTCATGGACACAAAAACACATTAGGACACATCCTCAGGAAAGTCCATTTCAACTCAGCCACCGAGGTTGCTCCCGCAGAGCCATCAGATCTAAACTGTCTTGTTGCTAGGAGACAATTGGAATGCGAGGCGGGCTTCCCAGGCATCCATCCGCGAACGGTGCTCTGGAGTCATTCCATATGGGATGTCCTGGAGCTGTCCAACAGGTCTCAATTGTCCGGAAGAGGGAATCCTGGAAGGGGGCATCCCACAACTCCCAACGTGGGAAAACCTCAATGGTCTCGAGATTCCGCTCCCTTCATGAAGCGGCCGTCATGCTCAGAAACTCCCACCTGAGCCAACGTCTGATCCTCGCCCTGACTTCAGATGCATGAGATATTGGTTCAGATCTGCAGGGGGTACCTGCCGTGCCCTCGCCCTGAAACCCAAGTCTAGCTTGTCTTCTCAGACTTCCATCCTCACACTCCTGGCCCCTAAGCCCTCAAGTTTGGCAATTCCGGACCCACAATGCAGCACTTTGCCTGCCCTCTAGAAAAAAAAATGATTGCCTCATGAGCTGCCCAGGCACCTTAAATGAGGGTAAACCTACACAGCACTCGACTTTACCCAAATTATATAGTCTAACCTGGGCACTAATGCACTGTCGAACACATCCTGAGCCCGGACCTCCTGACCAACACCCAGAAAGCTGACCGCACACTGAGCACATAAAACCCGCCATGGCCTTAGGTCATCATCTCTTCCCTACCTCAGTTTTCAGGCTTCAGAACCGAGACCTTATCTCCAATCACTGCCCAGGGGTGAGTCTGATGCAGAAATCAGAACTCCTCCTTACCCATGGCAAGAACCCTTGTGGTTGGCACGTTGTCCAACGATCAGTGTAGGAGAAACCCTGAGGCCCCGCCCATTCTTGAGTGCGACGAGGGCATACACACGCATTGTGACCCTCAGCATGAGTCCTGTCCTCTAGTAAGTCCTCTCAGTGGCTGGACCATTAGATGTCATAATGGGCTTGACATGTCCCTAGGCCCCAATTTTTAACCAGATTTCTGATTGTCCAGTCGCCCCTCCTAGGGCTCTACTCTGAAATCCCTCATTTGGTGGGACACCTGAGGTTAAAAAAGAAAACAACAACAACAACAACAACAAAATAAAACGGACTTCTTCCAGCCCACAGAATGAACCCAAACTCTTTGGACGGGGCCAAACCACCAGAGAGTAAGACTCGTCCATTTCCCATGAAGTCACCCAGAAATTCCACGACCATGAGTGACACGATATCCCGAGACAAAAACTTGAGCAGGAGCCTCACACTCGCCCTTCTTTCAAATCCCGAAAAGTTCTCCTCATGGTCTGTAGATCAGTCCTGCCATACCTATGACCTGAAACATAAGCCGAGTTTGTGTTTTCAGACAACTGTCCAAAAAGGGCTGGACTACACAACCTACAGGCTCAGGCCAATGGAACCAAACCTGAGGACTGTACTTGCCCTCTCCAAGGTAATTGTGTGTGCCCATTCTAATGGCCACAACCCTTCTAATAGGATAAACCTCCAAAGTCCCTGATATATCTCAATAGTGGTAGCTTCCCAGGAAAAACAGGGGCCATCTGAGCCCAAATGAGCCCCTACCTGCACTCAGACCCATAGACAGATGTCCTCAGAGGTAAAAAGGAAAGAACAGGCCCCTAGGCACTAATCAGATCCATTGCTTTGGTTTCCAGGCATCTCTCCTCAGAGGCCTGGATTTCAAAAGCAGCATATAGCTGTTTCTTGTCTCACCCATCAGAAAACATCTCATCTACACATGGGAAACTTGCACGTTGGAGCTGTGTCAAAGCCTCTGTTTAGGAGAACCCTTTAGGGCCCCAGTGCCACCGCTTCATTCCAAGGTCTCCATAGACACAAAAGCACATTCGGACCCATCCCCAGGGGTGTGCATTTCAACTCAGCATCCTCGGTAGCTCCCCACAGATCCAGGAGATCTAACCTGTCTTGTTGCTAGGAGACAATTGGAATGCGAGGTGGGCTACCCAGCCATCCATCCTTAGAACCCTGCTCAGAATCATTGGCCTGGAGCCAAACAACAGGTCTCAATTGTCCTGCCGAAGACTCTCTGCAGTTTGGAGCTTCTCACAACTCCCATCATGGGAAAACCCCCATGGCCTCGTGATGCCCCCCCATTCATGAAGGGGCCATCAGGGACAGAAACTCCAACCTGAGCGATCGTCTGATCCTCGCCCTGACTTCAGATGCACGAGATCTCGATTCAGGTCTGTAGATTGTGCCTGCCATGGCCTCACCCAGAAACCTAAGCCTAGCTTGTGTTCTCAGACTTTTGTCGTCAGACTACTGGCCCACAAGGCCTCCAGTTTGGCAATCCAGAACTACAATGCAGCACTCTGCCTGCCCTCTAGATAAAAAACATTGTCCTCTGGGGCTACCCAGTAACCCCAAATGAGGATCAACCTGCACCGACCTTGGCTGTACCCCAAATACATAGGCTGACCAGGGCACTAATGCCCTTTCTGACACAGCCTGAGCCTGGACCCCCTGGCCCCTCCCAGACAGCTGGCCGCACACTGAGCACATCGAGCCGCCATGGCCTTAGGTCGTCATCACTTCCCAACCTCGGTTTTCAGGTTTCAGAACCTAGACCTTATCTCCAATCACTGTCCATGTTGAAGGTGATGCAGAAATCAGAACTCCTTCCCAATGGCAAGAAACCTTGTGGTTGGCATGTTGTCCAACGTTCAGTGTCGTTGAAACCAGTGTGGCCCATGAGGCCCCGCCCATGCTCGCGGGCCACATTGGTCACAAACACACATTGTGACCCTCAGGCTGAGCCCAGTCCTCAAGTAAGGCCACTCAGTGGCTGAATGAAGAGATAGCATATTGGGCTTGCCATGCCCCTAGGCCCCAATTTTTAACCATAGTTCGGATTGTCCCTTCAGGCTTCCCCACGGCTTTGCTTTGGAATTCCTCTTTTGGTGGGACACCTGAGGTAACAAAACTGAAATGAGTCCTCCCATCCCACAGATTGACGAAAAGCAATTGGGAATCGGGCCAAATCCTCAGAGAGGAAGATTCGTCCATGGCCCATGAGGCCTCCCCGACATTCCACGGCCATCACTGATACAAGATCCAGAGACAAAAGCCTGAGCAATCGCCACAGACTCGCACTTTCTTCATATCCTGTAGAGTTCTTCTCTTGGTTTGCAGATCGGGCCTGCCATACCTACGTCCCCAAACCTAAGCTGAGTTTGTGTTTTCAGACTTCTGTCCTCAAAGTCTTGGGCCACACACCCTCCAGGCTGGGCCCCTGGAGCCACACATTAGGACTGTGCCTACCAATCCATGGGAATTCTGCCCATTCCATGGTCCAAAATCGTACAAATTAGGAGAAACCTCCAACGACCCTTAGGCCATCCCAATAGTGTGGGTCACCCGGAACAAACAAGGGGTGTCTGACACCAGCTGATAATCGACCTCCACTCATACCATAGATGGATGTCCCCAGAGAAGAAGATTGAACCAGACAGGACCCTAGGCCATAATAGGATCCATTGCTATGGGTTACAGGCATGTGTCCTCAAAAGCCTGATTCCAATACGAGCATAGGGGTTCTCCTGAGGCACCCATCAGAACTCATCTCGTCTCCACAAGGAAACCTGTGCATGGGAGCCATGTCCAAAGCTTAGGAAAGTACTTCAGGTTGCCGGTGCCACCGCCCCATTCCAAGGCCCTCATGGACACAAAAACACATTAGGACACATCCTCAGGAAAGTCCATTTCAACTCAGCCACCGAGGTTGCTCCCGCAGAGCCATCAGATCTAAACTGTCTTGTTGCTAGGAGACAATTGGAATGCGAGGCGGGCTTCCCAGGCATCCATCCGCGAACGGTGCTCTGGAGTCATTCCATATGGGATGTCCTGGAGCTGTCCAACAGGTCTCAATTGTCCGGAAGAGGGAATCCTGGAAGGGGGCATCCCACAACTCCCAACGTGGGAAAACCTCAATGGTCTCGAGATTCCGCTCCCTTCATGAAGCGGCCGTCATGCTCAGAAACTCCCACCTGAGCCAACGTCTGATCCTCGCCCTGACTTCAGATGCATGAGATATTGGTTCAGATCTGCAGGGGGTACCTGCCGTGCCCTCGCCCTGAAACCCAAGTCTAGCTTGTCTTCTCAGACTTCCATCCTCACACTCCTGGCCCCTAAGCCCTCAAGTTTGGCAATTCCGGACCCACAATGCAGCACTTTGCCTGCCCTCTAGAAAAAAAAATGATTGCCTCATGAGCTGCCCAGGCACCTTAAATGAGGGTAAACCTACACAGCACTCGACTTTACCCAAATTATATAGTCTAACCTGGGCACTAATGCACTGTCGAACACATCCTGAGCCCGGACCTCCTGACCAACACCCAGAAAGCTGACCGCACACTGAGCACATAAAACCCGCCATGGCCTTAGGTCATCATCTCTTCCCTACCTCAGTTTTCAGGCTTCAGAACCGAGACCTTATCTCCAATCACTGCCCAGTAGTGAGTCTGATGCAGAAATCAGAACTCCTCCTTACCCATGGCAAGAACCCTTGTGGTTGGCACGTTGTCCAACGATCAGTGTAGGAGAAACCCTGAGGCCCCGCCCATTCTTGAGTGCGACGAGGGCATACACACGCATTGTGACCCTCAGCATGAGTCCTGTCCTCTAGTAAGTCCTCTCAGTGGCTGGACCATTAGATGTCATAATGGGCTTGACATGTCCCTAGGCCCCAATTTTTAACCAGATTTCTGATTGTCCAGTCGCCCCTCCTAGGGCTCTACTCTGAAATCCCTCATTTGGTGGGACACCTGAGGTTAAAAAAGAAAACAACAACAACAACAACAACAAAATAAAACGGACTTCTTCCAGCCCACAGAATGAACCCAAACTCTTTGGACGGGGCCAAACCACCAGAGAGTAAGACTCGTCCATATCCCATGAAGTCACCCAGAAATTCCACGACCATGAGTGACACGATATCCCGAGACAAAAACTTGAGCAGGAGCCTCACACTCGCCCTTCTTTCAAATCCCGAAAAGTTCTCCTCATGGTCTGTAGATCAGTCCTGCCATACCTATGACCTGAAACATAAGCCGAGTTTGTGTTTTCAGACAACTGTCCAAAAAGGGCTGGACTACACAACCTACAGGCTCAGGCCAATGGAACCAAACCTGAGGACTGTACTTGCCCTCTCCAAGGGAATTGTGTGTGCCCATTCTAATGGCCACAACCCTTCTAATAGGATAAACCTCCAAAGTCCCTGATATATCTCAATAGTGGTAGCTTCCCAGGAAAAACAGGGGCCATCTGAGCCCAAATGAGCCCCTACCTGCACTCAGACCCATAGACAGATGTCCTCAGAGGTAAAAAGGAAAGAACAGGCCCCTAGGCACTAATCAGATCCATTGCTTTGGTTTCCAGGCATCTCTCCTCAGAGGCCTGGATTTCAAAAGCAGCATATAGCTGTTTCTTGTCTCACCCATCAGAAAACATCTCATCTACACATGGGAAACTTGCACGTTGGAGCTGTGTCAAAGCCTCTGTTTAGGAGAACCCTTTAGGGCCCCAGTGCCACCGCTTCATTCCAAGGTCTCCATAGACACAAAAGCACATTCGGACCCATCCCCAGGGGTGTGCATTTCAACTCAGCATCCTCGGTAGCTCCCCACAGATCCAGGAGATCTAACCTGTCTTGTTGCTAGGAGACAATTGGAATGCGAGGTGGGCTACCCAGCCATCCATCCTTAGAACCCTGCTCAGAATCATTGGCCTGGAGCCAAACAACAGGTCTCAATTGTCCTGCCGAAGACTCTCTGCAGTTTGGAGCTTCTCACAACTCCCATCATGGGAAAACCCCCATGGCCTCGTGATGCCCCCCCATTCATGAAGGGGCCATCAGGGACAGAAACTCCAACCTGAGCGATCGTCTGATCCTCGCCCTGACTTCAGATGCACGAGATCTCGATTCAGGTCTGTAGATTGTGCCTGCCATGGCCTCACCCAGAAACCTAAGCCTAGCTTGTGTTCTCAGACTTTTGTCGTCAGACTACTGGCCCACAAGGCCTCCAGTTTGGCAATCCAGAACTACAATGCAGCACTCTGCCTGCCCTCTAGATAAAAAACATTGTCCTCTGGGGCTACCCAGTAACCCCAAATGAGGATCAACCTGCACCGACCTTGGCTGTACCCCAAATACATAGGCTGACCAGGGCACTAATGCCCTTTCTGACACAGCCTGAGCCTGGACCCCCTGGCCCCTCCCAGACAGCTGGCCGCACACTGAGCACATCGAGCCGCCATGGCCTTAGGTCGTCATCTCTTCCCAACCTCGGTTTTCAGGTTTCAGAACCTAGACCTTATCTCCAATCACTGTCCATGTTGAAGGTGATGCAGAAATCAGAACTCCTTCCCAATGGCAAGAAACCTTGTGGTTGGCATGTTGTCCAACGTTCAGTGTCGTTGAAACCAGTGTGGCCCATGAGGCCCCGCCCATGCTCGCGGGCCACATTGGTCACAAACACACATTGTGACCCTCAGGCTGAGCCCAGTCCTCAAGTAAGGCCACTCAGTGGCTGAATGAAGAGATAGCATATTGGGCTTGCCATGCCCCTAGGCCCCAATTTTTAACCATAGTTCGGATTGTCCCTTCAGGCTTCCCCACGGCTTTGCTTTGGAATTCCTCTTTTGGTGGGACACCTGAGGTAACAAAACTGAAATGAGTCCTCCCATCCCACAGATTGACGAAAAGCAATTGGGAATCGGGCCAAATCCTCAGAGAGGAAGATTCGTCCATGGCCCATGAGGCCTCCCCGACATTCCACGGCCATCACTGATACAAGATCCAGAGACAAAAGCCTGAGCAATCGCCACAGACTCGCACTTTCTTCATATCCTGTAGAGTTCTTCTCTTGGTTTGCAGATCGGGCCTGCCATACCTACGTCCCCAAACCTAAGCTGAGTTTGTGTTTTCAGACTTCTGTCCTCAAAGTCTTGGGCCACACACCCTCCAGGCTGGGCCCCTGGAGCCACACATTAGGACTGTGCCTACCAATCCATGGGAATTCTGCCCATTCCATGGTCCAAAATCGTACAAATTAGGAGAAACCTCCAACGACCCTTAGGCCATCCCAATAGTGTGGGTCACCCGGAACAAACAAGGGGTGTCTGACACCAGCTGATAATCGACCTCCACTCATACCATAGATGGATGTCCCCAGAGAAGAAGATTGAACCAGACAGGACCCTAGGCCATAATAGGATCCATTGCTATGGGTTACAGGCATGTGTCCTCAAAAGCCTGATTCCAATACGAGCATAGGGGTTCTCCTGAGGCACCCATCAGAACTCATCTCGTCTCCACAAGGAAACCTGTGCATGGGAGCCATGTCCAAAGCTTAGGAAAGTACTTCAGGTTGCCGGTGCCACCGCCCCATTCCAAGGCCCTCATGGACACAAAAACACATTAGGACACATCCTCAGGAAAGTCCATTTCAACTCAGCCACCGAGGTTGCTCCCGCAGAGCCATCAGATCTAAACTGTCTTGTTGCTAGGAGACAATTGGAATGCGAGGCGGGCTTCCCAGGCATCCATCCGCGAACGGTGCTCTGGAGTCATTCCATATGGGATGTCCTGGAGCTGTCCAACAGGTCTCAATTGTCCGGAAGAGGGAATCCTGGAAGGGGGCATCCCACAACTCCCAACGTGTGAAAACCTCAATGGTCTCGAGATTCCGCTCCCTTCATGAAGCGGCCGTCATGCTCAGAAACTCCCACCTGAGCCAACGTCTGATCCTCGCCCTGACTTCAGATGCATGAGATATTGGTTCAGATCTGCAGGGGGTACCTGCCGTGCCCTCGCCCTGAAACCCAAGTCTAGCTTGTCTTCTCAGACTTCCATCCTCACACTCCTGGCCCCTAAGCCCTCAAGTTTGGCAATTCCGGACCCACAATGCAGCACTCTGCCTGCCCTCTAGAAAAAAAAATGATTGCCTCATGAGCTGCCCAGGCACCTTAAATGAGGGTAAACCTACACAGCACTCGACTTTACCCAAATTATATAGTCTAACCTGGGCACTAATGCACTGTCGAACACATCCTGAGCCCGGACCTCCTGACCAACACCCAGAAAGCTGACCGCACACTGAGCACATAAAACCCGCCATGGCCTTAGGTCATCATCTCTTCCCTACCTCAGTTTTCAGGCTTCAGAACCGAGACCTTATCTCCAATCACTGCCCAGGGGTGAGTCTGATGCAGAAATCAGAACTCCTCCTTACCCATGGCAAGAACCCTTGTGGTTGGCACGTTGTCCAACGATCAGTGTAGGAGAAACCCTGAGGCCCCGCCCATTCTTGAGTGCGACGAGGGCATACACACGCATTGTGACCCTCAGCATGAGTCCTGTCCTCTAGTAAGTCCTCTCAGTGGCTGGACCATTAGATGTCATAATGGGCTTGACATGTCCCTAGGCCCCAATTTTTAACCAGATTTCTGATTGTCCAGTCGCCCCTCCTAGGGCTCTACTCTGAAATCCCTCATTTGGTGGGACACCTGAGGTTAAAAAAGAAAACAACAACAACAACAACAACAAAATAAAACGGACTTCTTCCAGCCCACAGAATGAACCCAAACTCTTTGGACGGGGCCAAACCACCAGAGAGTAAGACTCGTCCATTTCCCATGAAGTCACCCAGAAATTCCACGACCATGAGTGACACGATATCCCGAGACAAAAACTTGAGCAGGAGCCTCACACTCGCCCTTCTTTCAAATCCCGAAATGTTCTCCTCATGGTCTGTAGATCAGTCCTGCCATACCTATGACCTGAAACATAAGCCGAGTTTGTGTTTTCAGACAACTGTCCAAAAAGGGCTGGACTACACAACCTACAGGCTCAGGCCAATGGAACCAAACCTGAGGACTGTACTTGCCCTCTCCAAGGGAATTGTGTGTGCCCATTCTAATGGCCACAACCCTTCTAATAGGATAAACCTCCAAAGTCCCTGATATATCTCAATAGTGGTAGCTTCCCAGGAAAAACAGGGGCCATCTGAGCCCAAATGAGCCCCTACCTGCACTCAGACCCATAGACAGATGTCCTCAGAGGTAAAAAGGAAAGAACAGGCCCCTAGGCACTAATCAGATCCATTGCTTTGGTTTCCAGGCATCTCTCCTCAGAGGCCTGGATTTCAAAAGCAGCATATAGCTGTTTCTTGTCTCACCCATCAGAAAACATCTCATCTACACATGGGAAACTTGCACGTTGGAGCTGTGTCAAAGCCTCTGTTTAGGAGAACCCTTTAGGGCCCCAGTGCCACCGCTTCATTCCAAGGTCTCCATAGACACAAAAGCACATTCGGACCCATCCCCAGGGGTGTGCATTTCAACTCAGCATCCTCGGTAGCTCCCCACAGATCCAGGAGATCTAAACTGTCTTGTTGCTAGGAGACAATTGGAATGCGAGGTGGGCTACCCAGCCATCCATCCTTAGAACCCTGCTCAGAATCATTGGCCTGGAGCCAAACAGCAGGTCTCAATTGTCCTGCTGAAGACTCTCTGCAGTTTGGAGCTTCTCACAACTCCCATCATGGGAAAACCCCCATGGCCTCGTGATGCCCCCCCATTCATGAAGGGGCCATCAGGGACAGAAACTCCAACCTGAGCGATCGTCTGATCCTCGCCCTGACTTCAGATGCACGAGATCTCGATTCAGGTCTGTAGATTGTGCCTGCCATGGCCTCACCCAGAAACCTAAGCCTAGCTTGTGTTCTCAGACTTTTGTCGTCAGACTACTGGCCCACAAGGCCTCCAGTTTGGCAATCCAGAACTACAATGCAGCACTCTGCCGGCACTCCAGAAGAAAAACATTGTCCTCTGGGGCTACCCAGTAACCCCAAATGAGGATCAACCTGCACCGACCTTGGCTGTACCCCAAATACATAGGCTGACCAGGGCACTAATGCCCTTTCTGACACAGCCTGAGCCTGGACCCCCTGGCCCCTCCCAGACAGCTGGCCGCACACTGAGCACATCGAGCCGCCATGGCCTTAGGTCGTCATCTCTTCCCAACCTCGGTTTTCAGGTTTCAGAACCTAGACCTTATCTCCAATCACTGTCCATGTTGAAGGTGATGCAGGAATCAGAACTCCTTCCCCATGGCAAGAAACCTTGTGGTTGGCATGTTGTCCAACGTTCAGTGTCGTTGAAACCAGTGTGGCCCATGAGGCCCCGCCCATGCTCGCGGGCCACATTGGTCACAAACACACATTGTGACCCTCAGGCTGAGCCCAGTCCTCAAGTAAGGCCACTCAGTGGCTGGATGAAGAGATAGCATATTGAGCTTGCCATGCCCCTAGGCCCCAATTTTTAACCATAGTTCGGATTGTCCCTTCAGGCTTCCCCACGGCTTTGCTTTGGAATTCCTCTTTTGGTGGGACACCTGAGGTAACAAAACTGAAATGAGTCCTCCCATCCCACAGATTGACGAAAAGCAATTGGGAATCGGGCCAAATCCTCAGAGAGGAAGATTCGTCCATGGCCCATGAGGCCTCCCCGACATTCCACGGCCATCACTGATACAAGATCCAGAGACAAAAGCCTGAGCAATCGCCACAGACTCGCACTTTCTTCATATCCTGTAGAGTTCTTCTCTTGGTTTGCAGATCGGGCCTGCCATACCTACGTCCCCAAACCTAAGCTGAGTTTGTGTTTTCAGACTTCTGTCCTCAAAGTCTTGGGCCACACACCCTCCAGGCTGGGCCCCTGGAGCCACACATTAGGACTGTGCCTACCAATCCATGGGAATTCTGCCCATTCCATGGTCCAAAATCGTACAAATTAGGAGAAACCTCCAACGACCCTTAGGCCATCCCAATAGTGTGGGTCACCCGGAACAAACAAGGGGTGTCTGACACCAGCTGATAATCGACCTCCACTCATACCATAGATGGATGTCCCCAGAGAAGAAGATTGAACCAGACAGGACCCTAGGCCATAATAGGATCCATTGCTATGGGTTACAGGCATGTGTCCTCAAAAGCCTGATTCCAATACGAGCATAGGGGTTCTCCTGAGGCACCCATCAGAACTCATCTCGTCTCCACAAGGAAACCTGTGCATGGGAGCCATGTCCAAAGCTTAGGAAAGTACTTCAGGTTGCCGGTGCCACCGCCCCATTCCAAGGCCCTCATGGACACAAAAACACATTAGGACACATCCTCAGGAAAGTCCATTTCAACTCAGCCACCGAGGTTGCTCCCGCAGAGCCATCAGATCTAAACTGTCTTGTTGCTAGGAGACAATTGGAATGCGAGGCGGGCTTCCCAGGCATCCATCCGCGAACGGTGCTCTGGAGTCATTCCATATGGGATGTCCTGGAGCTGTCCAACAGGTCTCAATTGTCCGGAAGAGGGAATCCTGGAAGGGGGCATCCCACAACTCCCAACGTGTGAAAACCTCAATGGTCTCGAGATTCCGCTCCCTTCATGAAGCGGCCGTCATGCTCAGAAACTCCCACCTGAGCCAACGTCTGATCCTCGCCCTGACTTCAGATGCATGAGATATTGGTTCAGATCTGCAGGGGGTACCTGCCGTGCCCTCGCCCTGAAACCCAAGTCTAGCTTGTCTTCTCAGACTTCCATCCTCACACTCCTGGCCCCTAAGCCCTCAAGTTTGGCAATTCCGGACCCACAATGCAGCACTCTGCCTGCCCTCTAGAAAAAAAAATGATTGCCTCATGAGCTGCCCAGGCACCTTAAATGAGGGTAAACCTACACAGCACTCGACTTTACCCAAATTATATAGTCTAACCTGGGCACTAATGCACTGTCGAACACATCCTGAGCCCGGACCTCCTGACCAACACCCAGAAAGCTGACCGCACACTGAGCACATAAAACCCGCCATGGCCTTAGGTCATCATCTCTTCCCTACCTCAGTTTTCAGGCTTCAGAACCGAGACCTTATCTCCAATCACTGCCCAGGGGTGAGTCTGATGCAGAAATCAGAACTCCTCCTTACCCATGGCAAGAACCCTTGTGGTTGGCACGTTGTCCAACGATCAGTGTAGGAGAAACCCTGAGGCCCCGCCCATTCTTGAGTGCGACGAGGGCATACACACGCATTGTGACCCTCAGCATGAGTCCTGTCCTCTAGTAAGTCCTCTCAGTGGCTGGACCATTAGATGTCATAATGGGCTTGACATGTCCCTAGGCCCCAATTTTTAACCAGATTTCTGATTGTCCAGTCGCCCCTCCTAGGGCTCTACTCTGAAATCCCTCATTTGGTGGGACACCTGAGGTTAAAAAAGAAAACAACAACAACAACAACAACAAAATAAAACGGACTTCTTCCAGCCCACAGAATGAACCCAAACTCTTTGGACGGGGCCAAACCACCAGAGAGTAAGACTCGTCCATTTCCCATGAAGTCACCCAGAAATTCCACGACCATGAGTGACACGATATCCCGAGACAAAAACTTGAGCAGGAGCCTCACACTCGCCCTTCTTTCAAATCCCGAAATGTTCTCCTCATGGTCTGTAGATCAGTCCTGCCATACCTATGACCTGAAACATAAGCCGAGTTTGTGTTTTCAGACAACTGTCCAAAAAGGGCTGGACTACACAACCTACAGGCTCAGGCCAATGGAACCAAACCTGAGGACTGTACTTGCCCTCTCCAAGGGAATTGTGTGTGCCCATTCTAATGGCCACAACCCTTCTAATAGGATAAACCTCCAAAGTCCCTGATATATCTCAATAGTGGTAGCTTCCCAGGAAAAACAGGGGCCATCTGAGCCCAAATGAGCCCCTACCTGCACTCAGACCCATAGACAGATGTCCTCAGAGGTAAAAAGGAAAGAACAGGCCCCTAGGCACTAATCAGATCCATTGCTTTGGTTTCCAGGCATCTCTCCTCAGAGGCCTGGATTTCAAAAGCAGCATATAGCTGTTTCTTGTCTCACCCATCAGAAAACATCTCATCTACACATGGGAAACTTGCACGTTGGAGCTGTGTCAAAGCCTCTGTTTAGGAGAACCCTTTAGGGCCCCAGTGCCACCGCTTCATTCCAAGGTCTCCATAGACACAAAAGCACATTCGGACCCATCCCCAGGGGTGTGCATTTCAACTCAGCATCCTCGGTAGCTCCCCACAGATCCAGGAGATCTAAACTGTCTTGTTGCTAGGAGACAATTGGAATGCGAGGTGGGCTACCCAGCCATCCATCCTTAGAACCCTGCTCAGAATCATTGGCCTGGAGCCAAACAGCAGGTCTCAATTGTCCTGCTGAAGACTCTCTGCAGTTTGGAGCTTCTCACAACTCCCATCATGGGAAAACCCCCATGGCCTCGTGATGCCCCCCCATTCATGAAGGGGCCATCAGGGACAGAAACTCCAACCTGAGCGATCGTCTGATCCTCGCCCTGACTTCAGATGCACGAGATCTCGATTCAGGTCTGTAGATTGTGCCTGCCATGGCCTCACCCAGAAACCTAAGCCTAGCTTGTGTTCTCAGACTTTTGTCGTCAGACTACTGGCCCACAAGGCCTCCAGTTTGGCAATCCAGAACTACAATGCAGCACTCTGCCGGCACTCCAGAAGAAAAACATTGTCCTCTGGGGCTACCCAGTAACCCCAAATGAGGATCAACCTGCACCGACCTTGGCTGTACCCCAAATACATAGGCTGACCAGGGCACTAATGCCCTTTCTGACACAGCCTGAGCCTGGACCCCCTGGCCCCTCCCAGACAGCTGGCCGCACACTGAGCACATCGAGCCGCCATGGCCTTAGGTCGTCATCTCTTCCCAACCTCGGTTTTCAGGTTTCAGAACCTAGACCTTATCTCCAATCACTGTCCATGTTGAAGGTGATGCAGGAATCAGAACTCCTTCCCCATGGCAAGAAACCTTGTGGTTGGCATGTTGTC